>NC_047571.1:32627911-32927911 GCF_011004845.1 Esox lucius
TTAGCCTAGATTTTCACCTCATGATGCTCCTCATTCAAAGAGTATAGTGTTTGGTTTGAGTCACAATATAACCAACAAGATCTCCCAGTCTGACTTCCATTATGGACACTGCTGCGTTCTGATGTTAACATTTAGGCAGTGTTGACAATTGCTTTAAAAAAAAAACTGACGATCCTCTGAGCCTGAGCTCACAGTTCATACCCCTCCATCAACCATGTGCAAATGGCCAAAGCCACCTGCATACTGTAGGTCACTAGATGTTTGTTCCCATCATAACATAAGAGACAACACATCCTGACCAGGTCATTTGAGGTCTGTCTCTGTCTCTCTCTCTCTCTCTCTCTCTCTCTCTAGATTGAGGATCTATAGGTACCTAGCTGCTGAGGAATATGCTTGTAATATTTGTTAATATACTAAATATTCTATCGTTTTGTGGAGATTTCGTGAACGCGTCGATCCCCTGGTAAAGAGAATGTGGGTAAAGGCCAAGAAATAGGATGAATAGACCAGACAAATCATTGCAGTTGATTGATTCTCGTGTGCAGTAAGAAACATATCGAATTGGCCCTCGTCCCAACCGGCCGCCTATTCCCTGTGTAGCGCTGTACAGTTGACAAGGGGCACCGCGGGGAATTGGGGGGGCCATTTGGGACAAGGCCTCGGCTATCAATGGCCTCATACTTGTCCCAGTGTTCAGACCCGGAGATGGCTGCGTCTACCACACCAGGCAGCTAACACACTTAACATGCAGTTCAACACGTTGGAGGCAGGCAGCTGCCGTGCCGAGACTCTAATCCGTTCAGTTCCTTTGAGATTAGAGCTTTTGTTCTTCCTTCTTTCACAGAGAGACTGCTGAAAGCTACACCTCTCCTCCCAGACAACAACAATAAAATCTAGCTGTGAGCGTCAATAGGCGGGGTCCCAAGGAGGCGCCCCGATAATGGCCCCGTATCAACGGTGGACTCATTTATTCACAGTTTGTTTCATGCTGACACTTTCGGGGGTACCGGCTGGATTCGGGAAGGAAGACCGCAAAAAGGGGTCTGAGAATGCAAAAAAGACTCCTTCCAAAATGCAGCGCTTGTTTTCTCAAAAGGCTGCTCTCACAATACCATTGATGCATTGCTTGTGGCTGAATGCGGGCCACAAATAATGACCTTTTTTTTTTAAATACATAAATATTGTGTTGTAAGAAGACTGAGCTGTGCTATAATTATAAATCATGTATTGTGTCATTGTGGAGTCACTTTTAATATAATATGTATCTTTTTTTTTTATCCAAACAGTTCCAGATTAATATGAATGCTACCATGATTAAAGATAATCCTTAGGAAATCATGAATAATGAGTGAGAAAATGCCTGGGCCCATTGAAAACCTTTAACAAATGTATATTTATTATGGAGCCAACAAGCGATTCAACATCCGTACAACCACGAGAGTGTATGTATTTAGTTGACATTAATTGTCTGATTCAAGCAAATAACAATATAACCTGTTTCCTCCTGTAAAAGCTGTAGCCATTCAAAGTGTTTTGTATTAGCTTTTGACCATATTACTGTGCACTAGTCATAGAACAAAACAAAGAACTCTGGGATCCAAAGTCGTTTCTAGGATTCAATAAAACATCTAGCCCAGACTCAACAGTAAGATGCATGGATTTGGTGCAGAGGGAGAAATGTGTTCGTTAGTAAAAATATTATAAAGCATTGCACACATTATCCAGAGAGGGTCCCATGTGGCTCAGAGCATGGCGCTTCCAATGCCACCATTGTGTGTTAGAATCCTCACAGGTGTCCAGTAAGAAAAAAACATGTGAAAATGTCTGCCAAACTAATGCAACCCGCTCTTTATGAGGGTGGCAAGTAAAGCACATGAATGCAAAAGACAAATGTATTCCATCACTGATTATTACCACCCAGCGCTCGATTAGACTTCAGAAGAAGCCAGGCAGACCTGCAACCACGACGCCTCAAGGTTGCACTCCATGAGGTCATCTCTGAGCAGGGCCATGGCTGTAGGCACACGCACCAACTGAAAGAACTGAGAAATGACAATACCACATCTTTTCACAAATTTGATATGCTCTCATTATATAGTATGGCCATTTAGAAAGATGTTTCTCGTTATCTGTCCTAGCCTACACCCTGTGTATGTGGTCATGTGCTTTCACTGGAATGTTTACGCGTTAAAATTAGACGTTTATTAATCAAATGCACCAAATAGCACAGCGTCCTTCGGTACCAAGATATTCTTGTGACATTGCACACAACATCTATGTAGCACAAATATAGCAATAATCTACATTGTAAACTAGCAACAATGTTAACTAGCAACAAGTTTTTAAATAATTGGATATTATAAATGTAATATGCCTATAAATGGTAATTACAAAATAATATTCTAATGCACACTGAATGTACATGAAAGGACATCAGTGTATCTGGAATGTTCATGTGTGATCAGTATGATCATAGATCAGTGTTGCTGGTTGGGGAGCCTTATGGCCTGAGGGAACAAACTTTCAGTCTTGAAGTGTGTGCCCTGATGCTCCGGTAACATCTACCAGACGGCAGCAGTGTGAACAGACCATAGCCTGGGTGGCTGTAGTCTTTGATGATGTTCTGTGCTTTCATCAGGCATTGTGTATGTCAGATGCCTTGCACGGAGGGAGGATGGCAGCCGATGACACGCTCCATAGACTTTACCACCCTCTGGAGGGACCTGCGATCCACAGCGGCGCAGCTGCGTACCAGACAGTAATGCAGCCTGAAAGAAGGCTTTCAATGGTGCACCTGTAGAAGCTGGTGAGAGTTTTTACAGACATGACAAACTTCTGAAGTCTCCTCAGGATGTATAGTCGCTTTTGGTCAATTTTCACTATCGAGTTCACTTGCCTGGACCAAGTGAGGTTCAGTTCCATGTGTGTGGGGGCAAGTCTCTGCCACTTGCTGAAGTCCACGATCATCTATTTAGTCTTGCAGATGGTGAGAGAGAGGTTGTTGTCCTGGCACCATGCAGCCAGGTTCTTTACCTCCTCTCTGTAGGTAGTCTCATTATTGTTGGAGGTGAGACCCAGGATGGTAATGAATTTAAGGATGATGTTGGAGCTGTGTGTGGCCTTTTTCTTTTTTCTTTTTCGTCCGTAGATCTTTAATAATAATAATAATAATAATAATAATAATAAATTGTGTTTTTATAGCGCTTTTCTTAGACTCAAAGTCACTTTACAATGCAGGTAGGTTATAAAAACAGAACAAAACAAAACAAACAAGACAAGACAAGATTAGACACACATGAGAAGGGAGGCTACGGAGAGGCAGAGGTGAAGAGATGGGTCTTGAGGTGGGACTGGAAGATGGTGAGGGACTCAGAGGTGGGGATCTCTTGGGGGAGGGAGTTCCAGAGCCTGGGAGCTGCCCTGGAGAAGGCTCTGTCCCCAAAACTGCAGAGGTTGGATTTATGGATGGAGAGGAGACCAGCTGAGGAGGATCTGAGGGACCGTGAGGGTTGGTACGGGGAGAGTAGGTCAGTGAGGTATGAGGGGGCCAGATGGAGGGCTTTATAGGTGAGAAGCAGGATTTTGTAGATGATCCGGTGGGAGATGTTTTAGGACTGGAGTGATGTGGTGCCAGGATTTGGAGTGGGTGATGAGTCGTGCTTCTGCGTTTTGGACCAGTTGGAGTCGGTTAATGTTGGTAGAGCTGATGCCGAGGAGAAGTGAGTTGCAGTAGTCCAGTCGGGAGGAGATGAAGGCGTGAATGAGTCTTTCAGCAGCGGGGGGTGTGAGAGAGGGTCTGATTTTGGCAATGTTGCGGAGGTGAAAGAAGGAGGTTTTACTGACTTGACGGATGTGAGGCTCAAGGGAGAGGGTAGAATCAAAGATAACGCCAAGGTTGCGGGCCTGGGGAGATGGGGAGACAATGGTGCCGTCCATGTTGAGAGTGGGCTTATTGGTTTTGCTGAGTGTGGATTTGGAGCCTATGAGGAGAAATTCTGTTTTGTCACTGGTGAGTTTGAGGAAGTTATGTTGCATCCAGGTTTTAATAGCTGACTGACAGGAGTTGATGTGGGAGAGGGGAGGATTGTGGGGGGATTTGGTGCTGAGGTAGATTTGGGTGTCATCGGCATAGCAGTGGAAGTCCAGGTTAAAGTGGCGAAGTGTCTGACCAAGAGGGAGGATGTAGATGATGGTAGTTGTTGAGGGAGTTGGGATCCAGACCAGGTTTTTTAAGGATTGGGGTGACAGCGGCAGTTTTGAAGGCCAAGGGGACAGTTCCAAGGGACAGTGAGGAGTTGAAGAGGTTAGTGATGTAGGGGCATAGGACGGGGAGGCAGGACTTCATGAGTGGAGTAGGGAGGGGGTCAAGGGAGCAGGTAGTGGGTTTGGAAGAGCTGATGAGTTTGGAGATTTCAGGAGGAGTGACCGGGTCAAACTGGGAGAGGAGGCAGTGAGGAGGAGGGTTCGAGAGGTCAGGAGAGATGGGGAGTGGAGGGTCCATGGTGGGTGCTGGAGTAGATACTGAGAGGTGAGATACAGGGGATAGAGTTTTGGGCCGGTGTGTGAATTGAAAGGGGTCTCAGGAAGGGTGGATCAGATGTGGGTTCTGACCAGCCACTCGAAGAACTTCATGATGGTGGAGGTCAGTGTTACAGGGCGGTAGTCGTTCAGGCAGGTGATGGAAGGATTCTTCGGTACAGGGACGATGGTGGTCTGTTTGAAGCAGGAGGGGACTTCAGACAGAGACAGGGAGAGGTTGAATATGGAGGTGGAAACCTCCTCTAGTTGGTCAGCCCACCCTGAGGACACGGCCTGGAATGCCATCTGGCCCTGGTGACTTCCGAGGGTTCACTCTTTTTAAACTGTCCTCAGGTCAGCCGTGTTTAGGGACAGAGTGTAGTCGTCCTGGTCCTCAGCAAACCTTCCAGAAGGAATGGTGTTGTTCATCTCAATTGTTTAGCTATAGTCTGAATACAGGACCAAAGGTCATGGCTTAATCTAACTATACGGACCCATGGGTGGATCAGCCTGTTATACGGTATGGTGTTAGGAAGCATAGAGTGAAATGTGTCCCAAGTTGATAAGGGATGACTATTCTATATATATGAAATGTGTCCCAAGTTGATACGGGATGACTATTTATTATATATGAAATGTGTCCCAAGTTGATAAGGGATGACTATTCTATATATATGAAATGTGTCCCAAGTTGATAAGGGATGACTATTTTATATATATGAAATGCGTCCCAAGTTGATAAGGGATGACTATTCTATATATATGAAATGTGTCCCAAGTTGATAAGGGATGACTATTCTATATATATGAAATGCGTCCCAAGTTGATAAGGGATGACTAGTCTATATATATGAAATGTGTCCCAAGTTGATAAGGGATGACTATTCTATATATATGAAATGTGTCCCAAGTTGATAAGGGATGACTATTCTATATATATGAAATGTGTCCCAAGTTGATTAGGGATGACTATTCTATATATATGAAATGTGTCCCAAGTTGATAAGGGATGACTATTCTATATATATGAAATGTGTCCCAAGTTGATTAGGGATGACTATTCTATATATATGAAATGTGTCCCAAGTTGATTAGGGATGACTATTCTATAGAACATGTCTTGTGATCCTTAGGTTAGTTATCCAACCCATGGAGGGTTTTGTTTTGAGGATTTATGACAAAGTGGGAAGCGGACACGGCCCCTTCTTGCTTTCTCGTCTGCATCTTAGCTCTCACAACCCCAAATCTCCGGAAAACAATTATCTTTGATACTTGTAATGCAATTGTATACTCTATTCACCTATTGAATTCATCTGTTAAGATTGATTTGTTGAATCATTGGAAAAAAACTATAAAATGTGTCAAAATCCAGTCCCACCTCAACATCTCTGAGTTTATATACGTCATTTTTATTGATGTGACATCCCCCTATTGTTACCACTGCATCATCAAACGACAACTACAGTACTAGAGTACTACACAGTAATGGGTGGAGAGATGAGTTGGTAGAGTACTACACAGTAATGGGTGGAGTGTTAAGTTGGTAGAGTACTACACAGTAATGGGTGGAGAGATGAGTTGGTAGAGTACTACACAGTAATGGGTGGAGAGTCGAGTTGGTAGAGTACTACACAGTAATGGGTGGAGAGATGAGTTGGTAGAGTACTACACAGTAATGGGTGGAGAGATGAGTTGGTAGAGTACTACACAGTAATGGGTGGAGAGATGAGTTGGTAGAGTACTACACAGTAATGGGTGGAGAGATGAGTTGGTAGAGTACTACACAGTAATGGGTGGAGAGATGAGTTGGTAGAGTACTACACAGTAATGGGTGGAGAGATGAGTTGGTAGAGTACTACACAGTAATGGGTGGAGAGATGAGTTGGTAGAGTACTACACAGTAATGGGTGGAGAGATGAGTTGGTAGAGTACTACACAGTAATGGGTGGAGAGATGAGTTGGTAGAGTACTACACAGTAATGGGTGGAGAGATGAGTTGGTAGAGTACTACACAGTAATGGGTGGAGAGATGAGTTGGTAGAGTACTACACAGTAATGGGTGGAGAGATGAGTTGGTAGAGTACTACACAGTAATGGGTGGAGAGATGAGTTGGTAGAGTACTATACAGTAATGGGTGGAGAGATGAGCTGGTAGAGTACTACACAGCAATGGGTGGAGAGATGAGTTGGTAGAGTACTACACAGTAATGGGTGGAGAGATGAGCTGGTAGAGTACTACACAGTAATGGGTGGAGAGATGAGCTGGTAGAGTACTACACAGTAATGGGTGGAGAGTTGAGTTGGTAGAGTACTACACAGTAATGGGTGGAGAGTTGAGTTGGTAGAGTACTACACAGTAATGGGTGGAGAGATGAGCTGGTAGAGTACTACACAGTAATGGTCTTTTCCAGTGAATTTACTGCTGTGTGCAGATCCCCTTATATAAAATCATTGACCACAAACATTGTTCCTGAGAAACTGAGATTAACAGGAAATTAACAGGAAAATGAACCAATTGTAAATTTGCACAATAACGACAAAACAATGCCTTTCATCGATTAGATACTATAAAATCATGGCCCACCATGGAAACAATACTGGCAACACTAAAAGCCATTTAACATTGCTCACTTTGACTTGCTACCAAGCTAACTAAACCACTTTAGGAAAGGACAAACACGTTTCTGTTATTAAACTTATTTCCCTCACCTCAACATCATTACCGCCAGGAAACATCAACATATCAGGAACTAATAACTTATTTGAACAGTTAACTTATCAGGTAGTATCGACATATCAGGAAGTATCAACATCTCAGGAAGTATCAGCATATAAGGCAGTGTCAGTATATAAATAGGTCTCCCTCTGGGTCTCAAGGTTATTTTCCAGGTCATATAGAGGTTAGATAAAATTATATCAGGAAGTATCAGCAGACGTATCTCAAAACCTATCGCTTACTGTCTCTGCCATGAAAGACATTTTTAACCTGCATTAGTCCATGTTAAGTATCGCTCAGGGCAGCTATCTTGGCCCACAGTGTATCTCTTCAAATGACTCAACTACCTCAGCTACAATCCAGAAAAAACTACAGTAGCGAAGCTACAACTGCCTTAAAACAAAGCACCACACGCTGCCCTTAACATCACACACAGAAATGGCAAAACATCTCTTCTTAACACTGTAATAACTATTAGAGCTATTAAATTGTGGTGAGAACAACATGATATATTATAATGGGTTATTAACACTATTACAATGGTGAAACATAGTTGAGATATTTCAGTAGACTACTTGCACTATTAGAATGGTAAAAAGCTGTTTAGACATTTCAGTAGACTTTTAACACTATTTGACCCAGTAGACCTGTGATGAAAACTATTGTTGAGATATCCCTGTAAGCTTTTAACGCTATTAGCACTATGATAACAGCTGTATTTCAGACATTACAGAGTAAACTATTAACATCATAATAACAGTTCAGAAAACTTTGAGACAATGAGATTAGACCAGGACTTGCCACTCCTCTCTCCTGACAGTGGGGGAGATTAAGTAAAGAGAGAAAAGACATGGAGTCTGTCGCCCCCCAGTGAACACTGACATTGTATTTTTCTCAAATATAACAACCAAAAAGTCACAAAATAAGTGATTGCCTCAAATGCAAAAGGAAAGAAAGAAAAGTATTCCACAGATTAACTTTTAACAACATAATCCTATTAATTGAAATGCATTCCAGGTGACTAGCTCATGAAGTAGGTTGAGAGAATGCAAAGAGTGTGAAAACAGTCATCAAGGCAAGTGGTGGCTACTTTGAATAATCGAAATGTAAATGTATTTGGATTTGTTTAAAAATGTTTACTACACGATTCCATGAGATATTTCATAGTTTTCATATCTTCACTATTATTCTACAGTGTGGGGAATTTTTTTTTAAATGTAAAGAAATAAAAGAAATACCTTTGAAAGAGTAGGTGTGTCCCAACTTTTGCCTGGTCCTGTATAATAATTGGTAACCGGCACAGGTTTTTTCCATTTTGTAACTTTTAGCATTTATTTTCACTCATGCTTTGGATTTTCCATGTCTCCCATCCAGTCCTTATTCCGTTTTTTTTTTTTCTTTTGCAAACATACACATCTTGTTTAACTCTGTGGCCACAACAGATGGGTTCAGATTGTGTGTGTTATGATCTCTGTACACAGTGTAGTACCTGTTGTAGGAGACTAAAGAACACAAGCCAACCAGAAGACAGTAGTTTACCTGAGTAACATTAGCCTGCCAGAAGCCAGTAGCCTACCAGAGTAACAGTACCCTACCAGAAGACAGCAGTCCACCTGAGTAACTGTACCATACCAGAAGACAGCAGTCCACCTGAGTAACAGTACCCTACAAGAAGACAGCAGCCCACCTGAGTAACAGTACCCTACCAGTAGACAGGTGCCTACCAGAAGACAGTAGCCTACCTGAAGACAGTAGCCTACCAGAAGACAGTAGCCTACCTGAGTAACAGTAGCCTACCTGAAGAAGCAGATGGTACTTAAGGACTCTTTGCATGGGAACCACCAGTAGATCCCTCAGTGTGAACTTCCCATTGTTGGCTCTCTTAGAACATTCCTGGAGACAATTACGACATTGGTTACTGCAACAACATCTTGTGTCTTATCAAACCATTTTTAAATTCAACATATTAAGTTCACAAAAATAAAATGAGTTCTGTGATGTTGAATATCCGTAACAGATTGTGTGCAGGCCAAACTTTTTCCAATTTATTTTCCACAAGTAGAGTTGTCTTCTGTAATAAAGCTAATCGACTACCTTGTGCCCAAGACAGTTAGCTGCTAAAGGGTGAGCTAATTGCTGGTGGAAAGGTGCAGCAAGCTCCTCAAAGGCAACAAGAAGGGCAGTTATCTTGGCCATTGGCAGTCATACAGTACCTTCTCTGGGGTGTCCATAAGTTCATAAAATTGCCAAAATAGGTTGAACCTATTCTATATATTATTTAGGAAAAGTGCAAGGCTATATTTTCAGGCCAAAACTGTACAAGACTAAAGTCAGATTTTACAAGCATACATTCTTCAACCACAAAGCCAAATGAAAATCAACTTAATGTAAGGTTAGGGATAAGTATGACAAACAGTATGGTTATGGTTACATTTTGCCATAGTTTTACATTTCACATTTTAAAAAGAAGCAGAAATATGCTTGGTTTTTGATTGCGGCTATAGAAGTCCGTGATGACTGCAACATTTGGTCAACTTCAGCCAAATGTGTCTTAAATGTGTCTTACCTTGAGCTTCAGTCCAACATCCTCTTTCTCCTTGCTGATAGAATCCAACACTGCTATGGACCTCTCAACGTGGCTGCAGTAGACTCCATAAATGAGTAACCTATCGTTAAACAGGAAAACACAGACATGATGGAACTGTATCAGCCGGTCCAGTCTCAGGTTCCGATCCAAATTCTCCTGACTATTAAGAAAATTTCAGGTCTATGTACATGATATTACAGTAGGTGTGGCCAACCTTTCCTTGTAGGAAATGAAGATCTGGTAGAGGTTTAAGGCGTTCTTGTTGACGATTGATTCATGCACCTCCACCATCAGACACTTATGGACCTTCACCAGCTCCTAAAACCAGACAGACGCGTGGAAAGATCAGTGATGCATTTTGATCCTTGTTGATTGACAGGGGATGCTGTGTTGAACCCACTGGGTTGCAATTTTAGTTGAAAAATTAAAATGTTTGGAAGAAACGCCTCCAACTGTTTATTTTATTAGCCACTTATAGGCATAATTTTACATGATATTAACTAATCCTAAGAACAAACAGTTTCATTCAGTTAGAGGCAACTAAACCAAAGTGTTTTACATGTAATGCTTACAGCATAAATGGATCATTGTGCAGTGCCTAATCTGAGGTGGGAAGAAGATTCGCTGTAAACATTCACTGTAAACACTATGAACAATGTTTCGGCTTTGTATTGTTTACTATTTGCGCTACCGATCTGCTTCATTCGCAATGATTTGTTCCTCTCGCTGAGTCAAGCTGCCAGAACAGCTGAAGATACATGCTGGGCCCACCCTGTAAATGCGCCCGGCGAGGATTTGGGTGCATCGATGAGGGTTCAGCTGTACTTACAGGGATGTTTGTGAAAACGTCATCGATCTCTGCCGCAGACAAGAATTTCTTCAGTGGAATAAGGAAGTACTGTGAAAAGAAGTTGCCACATTTATTTGACGCTCCAGATTAACCGGATCACAGCTGGGGCCGTGTCATGACACGCCACTGCAAACCACACCCCTGAACCTCAACAGTCTCAGTCTGTTATACCCCGGGTGGTTTGAATCCTGAGAGCTGATTGGCTGATTCCCATGGTATATGAGACTGTGAAATACTTAGTCCAGTGAAATGGTTAGTACAGTGAAATGGTTAGTACAGTGAAATGGTTAGTACTGTGAAATGGTCAGTGCAATTAAATGGTTAATAGAGTGAAATGGTTAATACGGTAAAATGGTCAGTACAATGAAATGGTTAATACGGTAAAATGGTCAGTACAATGAAATGGTTAATACGGTAAAATGGTCAGTATAATGAAATGGTTAATACAGTAAAATGGTCAGTACAATGAAATGGTTAATACAGTAAAATGGTCAGTACAATGAAATGGTTAATACAGTGAAGTGGTGTGGCTGGCACCTTCTCTATTGATTCCAGGGTCTCAGTGTATCTTTCCTCTGTCTGTTTGATTTCAGACAGACAACAGCTTCTCACACTCTGCTCAGCTTGCTTCTGTGAGGAATTTAATAAAGTACATGTAGTATGAGTTAGTTAATAATAGTACTAACAGATTTTTCATGTTAATGTTCAGGAAATATTTAGTCAAAACCTCTTTGAGTCACAAACACATAAAATTGATGTCTTGAAATACATTTTAGTAATAGTGTTTTGTGTGTGTGTGTGTGTGTGTGTCTAGCGTGTGTGTGTGTGTCTAGTGTGTGTGTGTGTGTGTGTGTTTGGTGTGTGTACCAGAGTAGGGTGTGGTTCTGTCCTCATCAGATCTTCATAGATCTCTCCTCCATCATCGCTGATGTCAATCCCATACACTGAAGAATACAGATCCTCATCATCCTCTGAGCCGTTCTCACTGAAACACACACACACACGTTTACTGTCAAAGAAAGGAGCGGCAATTAGGTTCCATATAAAAGTGGAAAATATTTTCCCTAACCCATTGCGTTCCACAGGATGGCGCTGTTTCACTAGATATATACACGTTAGTCTCAGTCTGCTAATCTGGAGTCAGTTCACATTTTAGTAATTTAGCAGATGCACTTGTCCAGATAAATTTACAATCAGAGATGACTGTATATTTGTTCTCTATATTTAATATACATATTTAAACAACTTTTTGGCATTCTGTTTCACTTGCCCGAATGCAGTCAAATGCATTTTGTTTAGTGTTTGTTATTTTTAAATATCAAGAGTCCTTAAATTTGGTCTGGTTTTAGGGAGGAGCTAATTCAAATAATTCATATTGTCTAGTTTTTCATTCACATTTGCATTTTGGTAATTTAGTTTCCAGTGGAAGCAATAGACGAACAACCACAGATCACAAGTAAAAAAAGTTACAAATAAAATAAATTACATTGACAATTACTTAGAATGTTGTTAGTAGAAGGGCATGCTTGTGAATGCTTTCTTTATGAATCTTTTGAGCTTACCTTCAACACCAGCATTTCTAGCGGCATGCTAAACTAATTCAGTCACACGCGACCAAGCCAATATCAAATCTTATCACTAATCATATCAATACCCTCAAAAAACATCTCTCTTTCATATTCTATCTTTCTCTCACACACTCTTCCTCTCTCACTATTCAGTCTCTCTTGACCTGTATTCCTTTATCATCATCTTCCTTTCACTCTCACTTTCTCACTCTCTCTCTGACTGTCACACTCTTTCTCACTCTCACTCTGTCACACTCTTTCTAACTCTCACTCAGACTGTCACACTCTTTCTCACTCTCACTCTGACTGTCACACTCTTTCTCACTCTCACTCTGTCACACTCTTTCTAACTCTCACTCAGACTGTCACACACTTTCTCACTCTCACTCTGACTGTCACACTCTTTCTCACTCTCACTCTGTCACACTCTTTCTAACTCTCACTCTGACTGTCACACTCTTTCTCACTCTCACTCTGACTGTCACACTCTTTCTCACTCTCACTCTGACTGTCACACTCTTTCTAACTCTCACTCTGACTGTCACACTCTTTCTCACTCTCACTCTGACTGTCACACTCTTTCTCACTCTCACTCCATCTCCTCATCTATGTCTATGTTAATCCTGTGTGGGTGGGGTACACACTAAACAGTTAACAGAGTAGATGACAGAATTACTCCTACTCTCCTTCCTGCTTCCCTCGACCATGGTGGCCACATGCGCGCGTGTGTGTGTGTGTGTGTGTGTGTGTGCATGTTGTTTCACTAGATAAATGTTTTTCCCCTCACTGTAAGATGCAGTTAAGGGAGACATTGTCCTTGTCCCCATTTTGGCTTAAGCGTTTGTTTGAGGATATGAATTCATTTTGGGGGTTAGGGTTCGAATTAGGGTTAGGCATTTGGTCTAGGACTAGGTGTTGAAGATGTTTTAGGTTCAGGGCAGGATTTGGGGCTACGCTTAGCATTAGACTAGGGTAAAAATAAAGTAGGAGCTCAAAGAAGATGCTTTGGAATAGAATGTGCTAAAATGTGCTCTGTCAAACAGATTCCACTACTCAATTAGTAGTATTTCAGTGATGGTTGCTTCAAAATATATTAAATGTGAAGTGAAATTCAGACAGAGGGATTGTTTATCTGCATACTTACTCCATTAGGTCCTCCAAATGATTGTAAATGTCCTCATCTTTCAAGCTCTCCTCTGTTGGAAATGGCCTGTCAATGAAGAAAAGTATGACAGAAATGAGACCTAATCAATTTAATGTCTTGTTCAACTCTTAATTCAACATGGCTAAATTGCCACAGACTAGTCTAACAAAGAACATTCCTCTCTACATTTGGCATTGGTTGAGATAGGATAGAGTGATATACTGGTGAAAGTGAGATAAAAAATTGTGATTGAGTTACGGGAGAGAGTGAGAAACATTGTTATATGTTATAATGAGATATAGACGAGAGGATAATACAGGTGAGAGAGATATGGGACAGACTGACACATGGGAGCGAGTAAGAAATGTGATGTAGTGAGATATAGGACAGAGTGAGAACCAGGATCAGGTGAGATATGGGAGAGACAGAGATATCGGAGGGTGAGAAACAGGATCTGGTGAGATATAGGAGAGAGTGAGAAATTGGATCTGGTAAGATATAGAAGAGTGAGATATCAGAGGGTGAGAAACATGATCTGGTAAGATGTAGGAGATAGTGAGAAACAGGATCTGGTGAGATATAGGAGAGAGTGAGAAACAGGATCTGGTGAGATATAGGAGACAGTGAGATATCAGAGGGGTGAGAAACAGGATCTGGTAAGATGTAGGAGAGAGTGAGAAACAGGATCTGGTGAGATATAGGAGAGAGTGAGAAACAGGATCTGGTGAGATATCGGAGGGTGAGAAACAGGATCTGGTAAGATGTAGGAGACAGTGAGAAACAGGATTAAGTTAGGTACATGAATGAGCGAGACGTACTTGATTCCAGACTGTTGTGCAATCATGGAGTAGGATAACTTGGACAGAGTGTCCATTACCTGGGGAGAGACAAGGCAATATCTAAGTGATACGTTATCACCAGGTACAAATGTGTAGTATTTATTGGTTCTGGGGGACCAAAAACAAACAACAGCCCTGATGCGTGTCTTATTAAAATTAGGATGAATATTGATTATACTTAAGAGACAGTAAAGAACTTGGCTAATAACTGGTGGGCAGGTCATTTGTTTAGAAAGGCGAGCAAGTGACTGGACAATAGTGATTTTCAATCTTGTGGTCAAGCAAGCTTTTAAAATAAAGGGATTTCAATGAAATGTAGCGAATAACACAAAATGGAGGGATGACCTGACGTTCTCCTTTAGAATTCTCTGATTCTAAGCAGAATTCCCTGAATGACTGTGGTTTGATCAGGGCCTGAGGGAGCCCAGAATCCTCCACACAACACAGCATCACTTCAACCAGTGACACGCGCTCAGGAAGGGGGAATGCAGTGTTTTCCAGAGATGCTGTTCAAACACTACCCAGGTTTGCTAATACACACCTGGAAGCTCGTGTCACGACTCTTCAAGACTCCTGGATGAATCTTCTCCACACAAAAGATTTTTGGAGATTTTTGGATGGCAAGGCTTAGCGTCTAAAGATATTAACTGAAAATGTTCACAATGGATGCTTGGGACTCCCGGAGACGTAGCTGCTTGAAGCAAACAATCCGTCAGAGAACCCGTCATACCATGGCGTGCCTTCAAGGCGATGCCCACGGCTGGTCACAGGTCCCTGTACAACCCACTGAGCTTGGAAGAGGCCTTGACTAAAGGTTACATGGGATGACGTATTTTTTCATATTGTTGTGCCATTTCTTTCCTCACTAAAATGTTGGATGAGACCAAACTGTGGGATTGGTACCGTTGCACAGCAGCTTGTCTGAAGTCTTGCCACGGGCTGTCAACTGGAGCGAGGGCTGAGCGAGGCTTCGGCCGGGTCATTCTAGGACACTCTGTTTCCGTCCCCACAACAGGATGCTGCCATCTCTATTATTCTAAGCAGGCTTGGCTTGGTGTCACATACGGCGTTTTTGAATCTCAGCCAGTCAAGCTACATTTCAGTCTCGTCCAACCAGAGAACCGATGCCAAATCTCTGCCGTGCCGTCAGCATGCCTCGCGGCAAAGTCCAGAATGGGATTTAATGTGAGAGATTCTCAGCGATGGCTCATTCTGCACCAGTCTTCCAAACGATTGGCGTCAGCAATCACTTATAAAAATATGTTTGACTGATTTGATTGAAACGGTACAACAGCACTTCTGCCGTGCAAAGCCTGGGCGTCGTCATGACGACTAGCAGACAGGTTCTCAGGTCTGTAAGAGAGGTTACTATTCACATGTGCTGCTATTAATATTACTTTCCCCCCCTACATGTATTATAGCAGGTATATGCTTATGGAACTGCATGTTTACAGTGTTTACGATATTTAGTGACTACATTCAACAATATGTTCAACCCTTTCAAACATTTCATTCCCCATTGCTTTTAGATATTTTTATTTTACCTAGTTTTCAGGAAGGTGTCTATTCTGAAAATAGACTTCTTAGCGTTGAGCTTGTGCATAAAAGCAGCTGTACTGTCACAGATCTCTGTTAGTTTCCTGTATAAGTGTCTGCTGTGGTTTTCCCTCTACCCCGGTGTCTGTTTCTTTAAATATCTCATCTTTAAACAGGCAATCTGTAATTGGTATGGACAAATATTTTATGTATCTACACCCACTGATTCCTGAAGAATATAATCTATGCATTTGTATTATGAGCGTGGTTCAACTGTTGTCCCCCATTAACACCTGAAATATCAGCATCTTTAAATTTGGCTGCAAA
The DNA here is from genome assembly GCF_011004845.1 of Esox lucius. Classification (NCBI taxonomy): domain Eukaryota; kingdom Metazoa; phylum Chordata; class Actinopteri; order Esociformes; family Esocidae; genus Esox; species Esox lucius. Next base: position 32,643,997 of record NC_047571.1, read on the forward strand.
AATAAAGGTTAAAAAAATATATTGGAAACAACAGCTTAAAAACAATGTTAAAACAATCATTTTCATATCAAATTGTCAGCCCTTGCAATCATAGCATTGAGAGTTTTAAAAAAGATCCAGCCCCAAATAAACAAATGTCAGAGTAACACAGATGTTCAAAATGCAGATTGCCCCTTTACATGCATCCTCTTTTTGATTGCAATCTTAAATGTTTGCAGGCCATATTTTCAACCCTCTGTGATACAAACAATAAAATACCATATATCGTGCTACAATAACAACAATAAGTCACATTTCCTGTTGTGGCAGGATTTCTTTTTGCTGTAGCGAACTGGCTAAAATGAAGATCCTATATGTGGTTACATCTGTGTACCCATTTACAGAGACAGAGATATGGATAGAGAGAGACAGGGGGGAGACAGTGACAAAGAGTAAGGAAAGAGGGGGAGACAAAGAGAGGAGAGAGGGGGAGACAAAGAGAGGAGAGAGGGGGAGACAAAGAGAGGAGAGAGAAACAAGATTAGAGGTAGATCAAGGACGATATTTCTTCATGAAAAGATCTACACAACCTACTTAATTTCTTCATGACAAGATCTACACAACCTACTTAATTTCTTCATGACAAGATCTACAAACAACATTGTGGTGTGTCTACATCCCGTGGTTTGGTTTTCGTAAAGCTGTCCTCTAGATTTTACACAGACTTTGATCCTCAAATATCTATGTTCCAAACTTGCCAGTCAGTGTCTGTGACCATAACATGACAGTGGCGATAACAGGTCATACCATAACATGACAGTAAAATCACAATACTTGACAAAACAACATTGCATCAATGCTACATTACTGTCCTGGATGGGTCAACTCGACGAACACAGCAAAAGAAATACAAAATGTTTTGGTCATATACTAAAAATAACATTTTCTATAATAAGTCAGCTTCCATTCCAAATATACAAGGAGCTAAACCCAGGCAAAAAGATAATGGGAAACCAGGAAGACTTTCATTTGAACAGGATTGGTATGTTGGCGTATTTTGTGACATCTGAGTCCACACTATCAGCGAGACATGCATTTCTATATTTTTTTAAGCTTATCATTAGATATCGGTTGTTCCTGAGGGTCTTAGTGCTGACTAAAAATGGGTTTAGAAAATCTGAGGCCCTGTTGGTATTTCGCTGCCATAACCAAATTCACTGAGCTTAAGCACTTCTCATCAAAACGAATGTACATAATATACAGTCTGCTGCACAAAGAGTTACGAAATGTGTTCAGGAAAATACTAAAGTGGAAAATGTTCTGTGCAACTATTTAACCCAAGAAAGTATTCCATTTGATCCCTTTTCAAGATACCAAGAAGTGAAACCAGGCTAAGGGTTGGGGTTACAGTAAGAAGGCAATGTGCTGCATGTGGTGACATATGTTATACGCACATACTATCATTCATCTCTAGATAAGAATAAATCTTCTCAAAGAAAAACTAAACCAGAGTGGTGTCCAAGCCGTTAAATCACACACACACACATACAGTCATGTGTATAATCACACAGACAACTTGTCTCACAGGAAAGATAACAATTCACGCACCCACCGCCTGCCAAAAACTAAAAGCAACTGTAAAAATAATTTTCAATCAACCACGCACCCCTACCAAACTGCTCAGAGGGCATTCCAATGTCACGTGTTGCTGACCAAATACAGAGGGTGAGTTTCAGAGAGTGACAACGAGATCAATAAATCCGTTGACTCCAGGAAACACTTTTAACTTGCCTGCTGCATTTCGTTGTTCATTTTAAAATAGTAAAACATGCATGTTCAAATTCAAAAAAACATATCCATCTTGTCATTCTACAAAAATGTGTCGGCTATGATAGCCTTCCTGCTGTACTGACGATAGCCTTCTTCTCATACCAGGGTGTGTTTAAGCTGTGATAGCACTTTTCCTCTACAAATGTCAATGTTTCAGTAAAGAAAAACCTTCATCCACTGCTGATGTACTTTTTTCAGCTGTGGTAGTTTTCTTCAGGTATTGATGTTATTTTGTTTCTGCTGTTGTAGCCTTCATCCTGTACTGATGTCAGTGTTTCAGCTGTTACAGCCTTCATCCTGTACTGATGTCAGTGTTTCAGCTGTTATAGCCTTCATCCTGTACTGATGTCAGTGTTTCAGCTGTTACAGCCTTCATCCTGTACTGATGTCAGTGTTTCAGCTGTTATAGCCTTCATCCTGTACTGATGTCAGTGTTTCAGCTGTTATAGCCTTCATCCTGTACTGATGTCAGTGTTTCAGCTGTTATAGCCTTCATCCTGTACTGATGTCAGTGTTTCAGCTGTTATAGCCTTCATCCTGTACTGATGTCAGTGTTTCAGCTGTTATAGCCTTCATCCTGTACTGATGTCAGTGTTTCAGCTGTTATAGCCTTCATCCTGTACTGATGTCAGTGTTTCAGCTGTTATAGCCCTTATCCTGTACTGATGTCAGTGTTTCAGCTGTTATAGCCTTCATCCTGTACTGATGTCAGTGTTTCAGCTGTTATAGCCTTCATCCTATACTGATGTCAGTGTTTCAGCTGTTATAGCCTTCATCCTGTATTGATGTCAGTGTTTCAGCTGTTATAGCCTTCATCCTGTACTGATGTCAGTGTTTCAGCTGTTATAGCCTTCATCCTGTACTGATGTCAGTGTTTCAGCTGTTATAGCCTTCATCCTGTACTGATGTCAGTGTTTCAGATGTTATAGCCTTCATCCTGTCCTGATGTCATTGTTTCCGCTGTTATAGCCTTCATCCTGTACTTTGTTAATGTTTCAGCAATGGTAGCCCTCATCTTCTACTTTCAGTATCTTAATATTCTACATATGTTAGCTTTCTTTCTGTACTCATGTTAACGTTTCAGGTATAATAATATTCTTCCTGTACAAATTGTTATGTGACTGTGACAAGCTGTGATAGCCAACTTTCTGTACTAATGTTAATTAATGTTTCAGCAATGCTAACCTGTGTCCTCTACTAACGTTAATGTTCTACCTATGTAAGCCTTCTTCCTCTGCTAATGTTAGTGTTTGAGCTGCAATAGCCATCGTCCTGTAGTGATTCCAACGTTTCAGCTGTGACAGCTTCACAGGGAATACGGAGTTCATTGTAGGAGTTTGGGAGTAGTTAGCGTAGGTCAAAAACGATTACTCACTGCTTGCAATGAATGGAAACATATGGCTTGTCACTTTCCTCAGCTTGTCACTCACTAAAGTATAGTCATGGTGTGGAAAACTCCCTACAAATAAAGACTCCCGTGCAGTACCTGAGTCACCTGATTTAACACTGCACAGGCGTTCATTCATCAGTGCCAAATGTCACGGTGATAATGTCTAATGACTGCCAAAGTGTTTCTAAAATACCTGTGATCCAACGTTGTTTAATAATGCAGATACAATTATTGTTTTCCAGCTATTTTCGAATATTTCCCATTATACCAGCCAGTTAAAAAACAACTTGGAATGAACCTGGTTTGAAGAACTTCCGAGTTTGCATCATCTTTCTGACAGAAGATCTTAGCTTGGGTACAGCCAGTCCTTCACACGGCAAAAGCATAACCCTTGGTGTGTTGTGCAATTTGAGCTTGACTTGGAGATTTACTGCGAGGGTGTAAAGGTAAGTGAATTACGTGAGGGAAGATGACTTCTCACGTTCGCTTGGACACTCGTAATAAATTAGAAATACAATCTAGGGAAATTAGAAAGATATTCATGACATAAAACATTACAGAAATGAATCTCAGTCAAGAGGACAGTGACTGGATATGCAGATGCCTGCAGCCTGTGGCCACACACACACACACACACACACACATATGCAGACACTCGAATAGTGGCCTAAAGCCCAGTCTGGGCAGTCAATTCGGCCACACCGGATTACAGTATAGTCAGTCTGGGATTAAACATGTTCTCCTTACTTATGTTTCCAGAACATTCTCAAGACATCATTCCCATTTCTTAAATAGAACATACAATATTTAATAATTGTAATGACAATATGCTGGATTGAAGTTTAAACCAGTGGGTTCAAGAAGGAATTAGGGATATACTGATGTATGGATATAAAGGCAGCTGCGATGTGGCAGTGTAGCCTTGTGGTCAGCACATTGGGCCAGTATGCAAAAGGTTGCTGGTTTGGACCCTGGTTGCAACCAGGAACGAAACACTGTTCTTCTGTGGCAAATGAGAATGTGTTTGTGCCTGGGGAAATAATGACTAAAAACCTACTGCTGGGGAAAAGTCACAAGCCTTTGTAAAAGGGGACTGTCCCACTGATCCTGGCTGCATGATGTCTAAGACACGTTTGAATGGCAAGGCACAAAAGATGGTCTTGGCGGAAAGTTTTTCCCTGACTGATATCACCATGTAACACATTTTATTCATTTTTTTCCTAGGTAGTGAGTGTTATTTCCTAATTGCTTATGCCTCAAAAGTACCGAAAATGGCTATTAGATTTCAGTCCTGGCCACAAAAGCAAAGTTTGTGGGGAATAATAGCAATTTTCGACACTTTTTTGACAGGGTACAATGGCGGACTCAAATGCACAACTCAGAGGGGTGTCACAAGTAACAGTCTTTATTGTTCCAAGAACAAAATGCAGGCAGAGTTACAAACACGGCAGGCAAAAAATCGTAGTCGAGAACCGAAGCAAGAGGTCTAGTAACACGGGACAACAAACACTGGAGGAAACCGCTGGAGAGAGTGACATAAGTACAACTACAATCTGGCACTGGGAAGTGGGACTGGTGAGTATTTATGAATGGGGAAGCTGAAAACAAACAGGTGAAACACATTAGGGGCGGGGACAGTAATCAAACAGGCGGGAAAGCAAACGATGGGAGGAAGACGAGTGACCTGGGATAAGAGCGACTAATGATGTCAAAATAAAACAGGAAGTGCAGATGAACAAAACAACACACAATAAAAGCAGGAACATGACATTTTTAGGTATAAGCAATTGCGAAATAACACAACCCAGGCAAATACTGTGGTACATCGTGTAAAGGACCTCCTGGAAAGGTCCGTCCCCCAGCATCACATGACAGACAGCTAGACCCTCTGCTTCTGTGTCGCTCTTTCAATGATTCTGCACCAGGATGGGGTTCTGAACACACGCTGTGCCACCCCCATTACCCTCAATGCAACTGGGCTGCAGGGAGTGTAGTGCCTGTGAGGGGTTAACTTTGACAGGTGACAGTGCCTGTGAGGGGTTAACTTTGACAGGTGACAGTGCCTGTGAGGGGTTAACTTTGACAGGTGACAGTGCCTGTGAGGGGTTAACTGTGACAGGTGACAGTGCCTGTGAGGGGTTAACTGTGACAGGTGACAGTGCCTGTGAGGGGTTAACTTTGACAGGTGACAGTGCCTGTGAGGGGTTAACTGTGACAGTGCCTGTGAGGGGTTAACTGTGACAGTGCGTTTGAGGGGTTAAATGTGACAGTGCGTGTGAGGGGTTAACTGTGACAGGGGACAGTGCCTGTGAGGGGTTAAATGTGACAGTGTGTGTGAGGGGTTAACTGTGACAGGTGACAGTGCCTGTGAGGGGTTAACTGTGACAGGTGACAGTGCCTGTGAGGGGTTAACTGTGACAGGTGAAAGTGCCTGTGAGGGGTTAACTGTGACAGGTGACAGTGCCTGTGAGGGGTCAACTGTGACAGGGGACAGTGCCTGTGAGGGGTTAACTGTGACAGGGGACAGTGCCTGTGAGGGGTTAACTGTGACAGGTGACAGTGCCTGTGAGGGGTTAACTGTGACAGGTGACAGTACCTGTGAGGGGTCAACTGTGACAGTGCTTGTCAGGGGTTAATTGTGACAGGTGCCTGTGCCTGCTCAGATGGTGCTAACTTTTTAAGGAACTGTGTGAACATATTAATGGCTTCTGAAACCGAAACTGCAAGAGGAGAGTATAGAAGTGAGGAGAAGTGAGAAAGAAATCAGGTTCAATATGGGTTCTGTACTGCTTTTCCCTGAGCCAGCCCTTCCTACTGGAAGGACCTCAGGTATCATTGTTTCAATCTGAAAGAAAACGGCATACATATCTAGGTGTGTCACAATGGGTTATATGTGGTGTGTGTGTGTGTGTGTGTGTAGCCACTGGGATGCCCTCCATTGCCATTTGAGAGTGGAGTCACTGGCTTGTTGTTGTCTCTCCGTTGTGCTCATTATGCAATTGGGCTGTACTCTGCTGGCAATACTCCTCTCTCATTTCAGGGTGGTTGCGGTTGGTGGGGGTCCCTTGGGTTGATGCTTGGCCATGTGGGTTCCTGTTGGGCCCAGTCCGGGGCCTCCACTGGATTGGGCCAAAGTGTCACTGGACCCCCTTGTCCCAAGGTCTTACGCTGCTATATTAATGTGTCGGGGGGAGTAGGCTCAGTTCTCCTTCTCCACTCTAAATCCTTGTAAACCTAAGAAATGCACTCTCTAAATGTTCTTTGTCTCCTGCTCCGTTTAAACTTAGGAGGACATGAGGTCTTGGCCCACACCTCCCGAGGAACCAGGCTCTAAAGACTTGTCGCTGCCACTGTCCAAAGTCCTCCTGGCTGTGTTGCAGATCAAGACGATACCTGACGATTCCAGCTGCCAGGACGTGTCTATCATAATGGTGAGGTAAACCGGTCAGTTATCTCAGCAGTAATGTTGTTGAGGCTCCAAGGATTTTGGAATTAACATGTGAATAACCCCTTGCTGTGACTCAGGAACCACATATGCTCTTAGAAAACCGCCAAGCAGCAGAATTACAGAGCAACAGTTTGACGTGCTGTAAATAATAACTATAGCACCTTCCTTCCCTCAGAGTTAATCTGATCAGATCTGCACGTCTTCTGTAGCTCTCTGTCTGTCTGTGTGTGTGTGTGTCTGTGTGTCTGTGTGTCTGTGTGTGTGAGTTTTCACACATACTTAACACAGATGCAAGCCAAGTTTGTGGTCAAGGTGAAGTTGTTCAAGGGGAGGAGGGAGAGGGTTCTGGGGGAGGAGGGGAGGGGAGAGGTTGTAGAGCAACCGCCAGTCAATTTTGCTTCAACACGATGCGGTTTATGATTTGTGATATGCAGTTAGTAAGTTTGCACACACATCTGTGTTGGAGACATATCCTTGGTATATAGTGATTAGGTTTTTGGTTTTTAGTCTTCAGCTGGCTTTAGCAATGCAAAAGCAAGGCCTTACATGAGAGGGCCTGACAAACTGGGATGGATCAACACAACGATCTGAGCAAATTGAAATGCAACCTTGCTCCAAACTGAGTTTACATACAGAATACCTTACCTGTTTCACTCCAAATATTCCGAAATGAAGAAAAACATTGACACTGTAAATAGTCTGTGAGCATGGCCTTGTGATATGCCAGTCTGTGAGCATGGCCTTGTGATATGCCAGTCTGTGAGCATGGCCTTGTGATATGCCAGTCTGTGAGCATGGCCTTGTGATATGCCAGTCTGTGAGCATGGCCTTGTGATATGCCAGTCTGTGAGCATGGCCTTGTGATATGCCAGTCTGTGAGCATGGCCTTGTGATATGCCAGTCTGTGAGCATGGCCTTGTGATATGTCAGTCTGTGAGCATGGCCTTGTGATATGTCAGTGTGTGAGCATGGCCTTATGATATGTCAGTGTGTGAGCATGGCCTTGTGATATGTCAGTCGGTGAGCATGGCCTTGTGATGTCAGTCTGTGAGCATGGCCTTGTGATATGTCAATCAGTGAACATGGCCTTGTGATATGTCTGTCTGTGAGCATGGCCTTGTGATATGTCTGTCTGTGAGCATGGCCTTGTGATATCTGTCTGTGAGCATGGCCTTGTGATATGTCAATCAGTGAACATGGCCTTGTGATATGTCTGTCTGTGAGCATGGCCTTGTGATATGTCAGTCTGTGAGCATGGCCTTGTGATATGTCAATCAGTGAACATGGCCTTGTGATATGTCTGTCTGTGAGCATGGCCTTGTGATATGTCTGTCTGTGAGCATGGCCTTGTGATATCTGTCTGTGAGCATGGCCTTGTGATATGTCAATCAGTGAACATGGCCTTGTGATATGTCTGTCTGTGAGCATGGCCTTGTGATATGTCTGTCTGTGAGCATGGCCTTGTGATATGTCTGTCTGTGAGCATGGCCTTGTGATATGTCAATCAGTGAGCATGGCCTTGTGATATGTCAGTCTGTGAGCATGGCCTTGTGATATGTCTGTCTCCTACGGCGACAGGAAAAACTATATGGCCATGATTATTGATCAAAACCTCTGACAATCCTTGACCAGTTACAGAGGGGACAGACATCTCTCCATCTCTGGAGGAAAGGCTGTGTAATCACATTACCACCACAAGGACCTGACACAGAGATGCATTTCCTGACAACATGTCCAAAACATAAAAGCATTAGAGAGAGCCAATTCCCCAAATTTGACACGGTCATTCAAGGTTTCGAAGACCTCTCTAAGGAAAACTCAATAGCTGTCTTTTTGAGGGAGAACCGCTCTGTACCACAGAGTCCTAAAATGAGGAACAGCATCTGACTAACGGACCAACAAATTAGTTTGTTTTAATGTATATTCACTGTTAGTAAAAAAATTTTTTATTCATTGCTGTTCTTTAACATTCTAGTAATTGTCAGCCATCTTGATTATTCTGTTGACACACGTTAGTGTGGGATATGGCTTTGATGTCAATTAATACATACTGTATTTCCAGAGAACAAGGCATTATCTAATGCTAGTAAATAAAAAGTGCTTGTGTTCAAATTACATCAAGAAGTGTGCAATTCTGCTAATGTCTGTAAAAGAGTAAGTTTGCCTGTCCTGTTATAATGAAGTATATGCTAAATGACTTGATTACGCTAATTTTCAGTGGTGAATTTTTGGTTGAGATAACATTCACTTGCTCTTTTGATCCAGCTTGAAATGTTCATGAGCACCGCCTCCTCTCAATCTTGATTTGGTGTTCACCTGAACCACTCAATTTCTTTCTGCCCTCAGAACATGTTTGAGTAAGTAAAACTGGTATATGCGAAAAAGTGGGACCCATCAATGAGACCATATTGATCCTCCATGACCTTGAGACAGAGCCCAGAGGCCTCCCCAGAGATGCAGAGGGCCAGCCACCCAGACAGCCAGACAACAGACAGGACCCCTTAAAACACAGCTGGATTGCCTGTCACCTCAGACTGCTCTGTTGCCCCAGAAAGAGCCTGGTGTGTAACACTGCTGATTAGGGGATTGATCTAAGTGGCACAGATAGTGAACTGGCTTACTCAGACACATACACAAAAACACACAAATAGACATGCACCCAGATGCATTTTCATACGCTCGCACACATACACACACACACACACACTCTTTCTAGATCTGAGTGTATAATATCTGTGTTGCTGAGTATAATGCTGCATGTGACTCTACAGAGTGGAGTCAGGCGAGATACGCTATGTAGTTTGTACCTTTCCAAAGTCCCGGACATCAAACAAGTCAAAGGCCTCGAACAGGTCTGTCTTCTTCATCCCAAACGTGTCACAGCAGGAGGTCAGGAAGGTCCGGATGTTCTTCAGGCACAGAAACTGGGAACAGAGGCACATGGCTAATGAATACAGGAACGGCTTGTCAATTTTCAGTTAGACTCTAATTCATCACACTAAGAGATTTATTATTATGCCTTCCGGCATTCGCAGTCACCTCATGCAGTGACCCCATGTTGTGTGTATTCACATCTTATTCCCATATGCTAAATATTGCATTTGAGCATGAGAGGATACTTCAATTATAAATTTGTCAAAAATGTGCCTTTGTCAAGACTTTGCGAGAGTCAGGTGAATACATTTGCACGTTGATGCTAAATAGCGTTAGCAAAATGAACCATTAGTATTTAATTAGCCCAACGGGCGAGGCAAAAGACAGCTCAGTTCTGTTTCGTACATCATGCCATGAGCATCAGAGCAGACTCCAGAAGACCAGCTCAGGAGTAAATCCCTGATTGAATATACTTTTGAAGAACGTTCCCAATTTTTTTGAATATTCTCAATTTAATATGTATAGCAACTGAAACTTTGCTACAATGTAAAGTAGTGAGTGTACAGCTTGTATAACAATGTAAATGTGCTGTCCCCTCAAAATAACTCAACACACAGCCATTAATGTCTAAACAGCTGGCAACAAATGTGTGTACACCCCAAAGTGAAGATGTCCAAATTGGGCCCAATTAGCCATTTTCCCTCCCCAGTGTCATGTGACACGTTAGTGAGACAAGGTCTCAGGTGTGAATGGGGAGCAAGTGTGTTAAACGGAAGGTGGAGGAGCGCAAGGTCTCTAACATCCACCAGCTCCGTGATGTCGTCATGGAGGAGGGGAAAAGGACTCCAGTGGCAACCTGTGAAGCTCTGGTGAACTCCATGCCCAAGAGGGATAAGGCAGTGCTGGACACTTTGGGCCCAATTTGGACGTTAATAGCCGTGTGTCGTGTTATTTTGAGGGGACAGCAAATTTACACTGTTATACAAGCTGTACACTCACTACTTTACATTGTAGCAAAGTGTCATTTCTTCAGTGTTGTCATATGAAAAGATATAATCAAATATTTACAAAAATAAATCTTTTTGTGAAATACTGTATATATATATATATATATATATATATATATATATATATAATAAACAGTTTATCGTGACAAAACAGCTTTGAAATCAAGGTCTGGGGGGGTTGACTCTTTTTGAGTCAGAGCATTTTCACCAAACATTCACACTCGATGGTTGTCAGGAAATCCATTCATAACCAGTGGCAGGAAGTTGGGACAAGAAAATACAACAGTAGATTCAGAACATTCATTCACAACCTCTCGGAGAGGCCCAGGGCTGTTGAGCAGAATTACACTGGAAATGGTTTAATGTGCCACTGCAATAAAACCTACACTGAGCATATCTAAAGATCAGAATTAAATAGTAAAACCCCCTGCTTAAGACGCCCGGTTCAGGCTGTCGATGGCCACGCCACCAAGTACCAGTCCAAGCAGTCTAGTAGCAGCGCCAAAGCAGAAGGGATCTGATACCGATGCCCGGTTTTATCTGACCGGTTCATCAAGGAGACGCCTTTCATTTCTACCCCAGGAGAACTCTCTCCTTGTAGGATTTACAGGAAGGGGACAAGCTCTGTGTCAATGAATCATAACGTGAGTGATTCAACAGTTATTTCTATTCGAATACACAGCCAGAAATAAGTGTTTATATTTGAGTATATACAGTGGGGCAGACAAGTATTTGATACACTGCCGATTTTGTAGGTGTTCCTACTTACAAAGCATGTAGAGGTCTGTGATTTTTATCATAGGTACACTTCAACTGTGAGAGACGGAATCTAAAACACAAATCCAGAAAATCACTTTGTATGATTTTTAAATAATTTATATTTTATTGCATGACAAAAGTATTTGATCACTTACCAACCAGTAAGAATTCCGTCTCTCACAGACCTGTTAGTTTTTCTTTAAGAAGCCCTCCTGTTCTCCACTCATTACCTGTATTAACTGCACCTGTTTGAACACGTTACCTGTATAAAATATACCTGTCCACACACTCAATCAAACAGACTCCAACCTCTCCACAATGGCCAAGACCAGAGAGCTGTGTAAGGACATCAGGGACAAAATTGTAGACCTGCATAAGGCTGGGATGGACTACAGGACAATAGGCAAGCAGCTTGGTGCAGCTTGGTGGGAAGGCAACAATTATTAGAAAATGGAAGAAGTTCAAGATGACGGTCAATCTCCCTCGGTCTGGGGCTCCATGCAAGATCACACCTCGTGGGGCATCAATGATCATGAGGAAGGTGAGAGATCAGCCCAGAACTACACGGCAGGACCTAGTCAATGCCCTGAAGAGAGCTGGGAAAGAAAACAATTAGTAACACACTGCGCCATCATGGATTAAAATCCTGCAGCGCAGGCAAGGTCCTCCTGCTCAAGCCAGTGCATGTCCAGGCCCATCTGAAGCTTGCCAATTACCATCTGGATGATCCAGAGGAGGAATTGGAGAATGTCATGTGGTCTGATGAGACAAAATTTGAGCTGTTTGGTCTAAACTCCACTCGCCGTGTTTGGAGGAAGAAGAAGGATGAGTACAACCCCAAGAACACCATCCCAACCGTGAAACATGGAGGTGGAAACATCATTCTTTGGGGATGCTTTTCTGCAAAGGTGACAGGACGACTGCACCGTATTGAGGGGAGGATGGATGGGGCCATGTATCGCAAGATCGTGGCTGGGTCTTCCAGTATGACAACGACCCGAAACACACAGCCAGGGCAACTAAGGAGTGACACCGTAAGAAGCATCTCAAGGTCCTGGAGTGGCCTAGCCAGTCTCTAGACCTGAACCCAATAGAAAATCTTTGGAGGGAGCTGAAAGTCCGTATTGCCCAGCAACAGCCCCAAAACCTGAAGGATCTGGAGAAGGTCTGTATGGAGGAGTGGGCCAAAATCCCTGCTGCAGTGTGTGCAAACCTGGTCAAGAACTACAGGAAATGTATGATCTCTGTAATTGCAAACAAAGGTTTCTGTACCAAATATTAAGTTCAGCTTTTCTGATGTATCAAATACTTATGTCATGCAATAAAATGTAAATTAATCACTTAAAAATCATACAATGTGATATTCTGGATTTTTGTTTTAGATTCCGTCACTCACAGTTGAAGAGTACATATGATATAAATTACAGAATCGGCAGTGTATCAAATACTTGTTCTCCCCACTGTATATGGCCATTCAAATCTGTAAGCAGACCTATAAATTATGGTGAGTGGTTTTTAAATGTTTGCAAGTAAATGTAAATGCATGCGGGTGTTTATACTTTGTGTTTGAAATACTTTTTAAAATAGAAAAATGACAAATTTCCCTACATTTGTGATATCCTTAGAAGCACACATCTGTATAATCCACTGACCACACACACACACACGCGCACACACACACACACACAGCATTTGGAAGGTATTCAGACCCTGTCCACATTACTTCATTAATAACTGATCCAATTAAATGAGTTTGGCAATAATTTACATGCAATACCCTATCAGGACAAAGCAAAAATATATTTGAAAGAATTTTCATGCCAATTTATGAAAGTTGAAAACTGAAATATCTTTTGTACAAAACAATTCAGACCCTTTACTCAGTACTTTGTAGGTGCAACTTTGGCAGTGATTGATTCAAGCCTTCTCAGGTATGCCACTACCAGTTTCTTGGTTCACTGTAGGGATGGTGTTAGCTAGGTGACGATCGGTACCTTGTTTTGGTGGTTTTTGCTCTGACATGCATTGTGAAGTGTGGGTCGTTTTATAGTCAGTTGTGTTCCTTTCTAAATCTTGTCCAATCAATAATTGATTTGCCATAGGTGGACTCCAGTCACGTTCTAAAGACATCTTAAAGGTGAACAATGGAGACAGGAAGCACCAGAGGTCAGTTGGGAGAGTCATGGCAAAAGGACTGAATCAGCTTTTTATTTTCATTAAATTGGCAAAAAAAAACGTTACCTGGCGCAGACTCTGTGAAACGGAGCGTTGCTGTGCCAGCTGCTGAACAACCTGAGACCCCACACCATCAACCTGAAGGAGATATACCTTTTTTTTCTTTTTTTTTAATTAATTATAAATTAGGTCCCACCAAAATGTGGAGAAAGAGAAGGGGTTCTGAATACCTTCCACAGACTCTGCATTTGTACTGCCTAATCCAAAACAATAAATATTTCACACAATGCACCTCTCTAAACCTTGGTTAAAGTGCCTCAGTGAAGCAGTTGTGTGTGTGTGGGGGGGGGGGGCGGACGACAACAACAATTCAGCAGTCTGGCAATTTAATCACAGTAGACTGCTCCTTCAACGAGCCCCCATCTCCACCACCGCCCTCCTGGCTTCTCCACGTCCATTACTACATCTTTCTGTGCGCATCATCACTCACATTGTGCAGATGCACCAGGACAATGGCCAGGGCCTTGATTCACACTGCTCCCTGTCCTCACTAAGGCACACATGGCCTAGTGCCACAGGCCACAGCTCCCTGCTTTGTTGAGACACGCCTGGGCTGGTGCTCTGCTCTCTTCGGCAGCAAAGAGAACCCCCCCCCCCCCGTACAAAATTTGAATAAAAAATAAATCACCCCAAAAAGGTTACATGGGACATTGTCATGTGAAATACGAACAATGTGATTTATTGTACATCTAATGGAAAGGCAAGAGGACAAGACGTTATAAGAAATTACGTAATGGAAATAAATGTATATTAATAGTGGGTGATCGATGTGGGCGATTCTATAGAAATGAGTGGTTTCTCCGTGAAGTGACACTTCGTGTCCTACATATTGAGACAACTTATTTTATGAACAACAGAGGTGTGAAGGTTAAATGCATGACGTTTTCCTGCTAAAATAAACTTTGAAAGTATGGCGAACATTTCTAGGAACACTGATACCAGTTTCTCACCTACTTCTTTTGCTGCTGAATGCCTCTTAAGAGAAAGAGATTGGTTGCAGACCTGTCTTACCTCAAAACTTTCACAGAGAATTAATATCTCTTTCACAGAGAAAAGGAGAAGATTCGGCCATGTGCGTGTCATATTCTGTGCATGTATTTCTTCTTTATAAGCTTTTGAATGAGACTTTTCATCTGTCCGTTTACATGTCACACCCTATGAATAACTGTTTTCGGACAGAACCCTTTTCGGTTCCAAACAGAACCCTTTTCGGTTCCAAACAGAACCCTTTTGGTGCCTGTGTGTTGAACCTCTGTGATGGCAATTTCTAAAATCCAAATGGTTGTATGAAAATGGAAGGTAAGACAGGAGAAATCAATTGCGCAATAAACAGTTATAATCTTGCTTGCAAGGAGAAAGTATGCAGGTTATAAAGTAACAGTGAATAGTTTCTAAATAAAAACATCATTTCGACAGTATTTATTACATAGGAAAAAGGGGTGTGGTAAGATGCTGCCATCTGTCTCATGTCAATCAAACACCTTTCCCTTTGTTCTATCACACAAGTCAAATGCTATCTTCCCCCACCTTATCCTTCCTGCCATAATGTTTACTGTAGTGTTTACCCAAAGGGGCCAACTGACCTTACTGCCCCCTGTTGTATCTTCTCCTATCCTGTCCTAAAACCCATTGATCTGCATCTGGACAGACAATAGATGCCCCCTATGCAAATACCAGATCCCACACATTCAAATAAGTTAATGTAACCAAAAATCATTAGAGATCATGTTTATGTTTATACTTCTGTTATTGTTCATGTGTTTAAAACCTATTTCTGCAAAATAACCAAGCAACCCAACTTTTTGGGTTGTCAATAAGGGACAAAAAACACATAACTGAAAAACGTAAAAAATCTCTCTTCAATCATAATTAATAGATATTCACTGTTGGCTAGCTTCAAACTACCACTCATCTTTTCTTATATCATTAGTAGCAAAGTCTATTGTGTTTATATTCATGTTTGTGTATTTTGTGGTTGACTTCTGTTTGGATTTTTCTTCCAGTAAAAGCATTATGGCAACATTTGTCAACTTGGTACTGTTTGTGTTCCAATAACATTGTATGCATGAACAAGTTAAGTTTAGAGTACACATTTTATTTGTCCCAAGTGGTTCTTTTTAACTTATATTATTTCCCATCATATTCTGTAATGTAAGAGACTATGAGAAGTGATGCTCCCCCTAGCTGTCCAGAGAGTTTAACAACTTGATGACTTTCAGTTTAGAAAATAACTATGCTTTGATTTTGAAGTTTAATGACTGAATATTGTAGGTTGATGAACTAACAGCAAAATAAATCAAAATGTACAGATGCAAGAAATGGTGTGTGTGGGCCAATATAAGTCAAGTTCAATCAAACCTTTTAGACCCCACTAATGGCCAATTATGTTTATTTATTGAACATGTCAGAATGTGGTCATATAAAAGTGTTCTTGAATATTCAGTATGAATTAATGCTTAGTTATATTATAGTTTAGTTATTCTAAACAAATGGTTGTGGACTGCTTTTCAGAGTCACCTGGCATAATTTTAGGGTGTAGCGTTTTACATACTTTCGTTGCTGTATCTTATGATTCCCTCTCCTCAACATGTACTGTTCGAAACGAAGCTGCCGACAAGGACCGTGGACCAGAATCAGAATCAGACCTTACACAGCTCTGATTCTTACCACTGCCACTTGGCATGTTTACTACACTTTCACATAATTACTTATTAGTGATTTTTGTTACTTCTGACCAGCTGAGTAGCTTGTGTAAGTACACTTACTTTGGTTGTCTGGAAAACCCTGTGTGATCAAATAAAAGTATAAACATTTTTGTTATTGTATTACTTTTAGAATTTCAAAAAGTAATTGTTTTCATTCACCACTCAGTGCTGATCTCGCCTTTCTGCAATAACTGACAATAAACGGATTCTCTAAGCTCTAAATCTTCCATGTTGATTCCGATAATCTAGCAAAAACTACATGTCCAAGTGTTTATGTCAAAAATGCCCCGCTACAAATAAACTACTAGTAAAACGCTACTGACTCAGTCAAAGCATATAGCCAAAACGCACATCCGTGTGTCTCCGTGTATGCATTATGCGTTTGTGTGTGTTTGTCAGACTTTGCGAGCGTTTGCGTCGCACTAAAGGGCAGATCAAAGCAGGGATGTTATCTGGCCTCTTGAGTGCCGTGGTCAAGGGGGAGGATGGAGGCTTTTGGGTAATACACAATTTGTCTGCTGCTCTTCATCGCAAACGGCTCACTGTTCTCTACGAAGCACACTCGTATCCAGCAAAACCCTATGGGCCTGATCTAGGGTGGACTTTAACCGGCAGGGTTCCATTTGGGGCACGACCCTGAACCGACATTCTGGCTTCGCACGAGGCGGCGCAGCTTATTTAACAGACGTCCTCAGCGTGATAAGATCAAGTAGTTATACCAGAAGCCCTACAATGGACCTCGTTTACAGACCGAAGCAGCCCAGTACCATCGTTCCCTTAACAATGCAGTTATGCAGGAAAAACTAGTGGAAAATAAACGTGGACGCGAATCGGCAAGCTCCACGCGCCACACATCATCATCATCATCATCTTATCATCACAGGGTGGTAGCAGGATAGTATTTGTGTGGTGGGGTGAAGGCTACAGATCACTTCATTATGCGACGTGTAGACATGAGCAGCTGACTGCCTGAAATATAATACAAGCTTCGATGGTTTTAGAAATGAAAATTAACAGGCCTACTTGGTGCCTGTGTCAACTTGGCCATACGGCAGCATATTAGTGTGGCTTGGACTACAGGCCAAGTAAAAATAGAAATCCGTTTGAGGGTAAACCGCCACTCACTGAGTCATCGGAGCAGTTTGACAAGTCGGGAGTGAAATTGGCCTATAAGGTTTTAATTCTGAAACTCTATAGGAACTTGAAAATTCTGAATAAAAATAAATAATACGCAAATGTATGTATGTTCAGTGATTATTCACTGAAGGATTTGGCACAAGAAATACCTGGGACATCTGTGGCCGGAGGTTGATCTCCTTCAGGTTGATGGTTTGGGGTCTCAGGTTGTTCAGCAGCTGGCACAGCAACACTCCGTCTCGCAGAGTCTGCGCCAGGTCAAATACCTGAGCGGCGTCCCCCGTTACACGGTGGTTCGGAGGAAGCACTTTGCAACTGATCAGCCACAGCGCGCATTGTCGCCAATACTCCATGTCCTCGTCAGAATCGAACGGGAAAATTACCTGAATGAACTGCTCGAATCTGTTCTAGAAAAAGTTTAGAAGCGACATTGTAAACGAAGAACAAGACGGTTAGGAAACTGTCGCTCTCGCTACTCGCGTAGTGAAGAGGAGAAACTGCTGCTAGGCTCTCTCCACTTCAGCAGCATCGCGAGCGTAGATTGCCGACTCACTGAGCGTGCTTTATCTTTTGACTCGAGCTCGGAAAACCTTGAGCCGTCATTCGACTTCCTCTTAATTCTCATTTTAGTTGAAATCCATATATCTTTCGAACACTTTCAACAGGTCATTTACATATTCAGCAGAAACCACGCGATATATTTTGGCAAGTGTCGTTCATTCGTATAAAATACACATGGATATGGCCGAATGTTATTGTGGACAGTTTTTTATAACGCACTTTGTGAATTATTTGATATGCCATATTAATCTGATACATAATATTACAAAACAAACAACAGCATAGGCCCAACGTGTGTTACTTTTACAATCCTGTGGGAGTTCGTTGTATCTTTAGATCTGATTCCAGTCACAGAACATGGGCACTATGTCAGTGAAATGGACGGATATTCTTATTTCAGGAATCACTCTATAGTGTCTAGACTATATAGTATCTCTCAAATTGCCAAAGGTATTGTGCGATAAGTCACACGCACTGCTGCTACAGTCAGTGTGATGCTGACATTCCATGAGGATTAAACAGAGTGACTAACCGTTCACTTCACAAGTGCATGGATTTGACAAGGGTTGAGGGTGCAGTCTATATAAAGATCTCATTGTCTAAAAAAAATCACCGTGTGTCTCTGAAACAAAGAAAACAATACCTGTATTATAATTATTTTGTGCACATGGGCCCGTGGATAGTTTGAGGATATGCCATTGCTTCCTTTTCTGCTCAGTACAGAAACTAACCTTATGCCATTTCCACAATTTGCGTTTTACACCTTAGAAACTGCTTGGATTGAGGAATATAAATGTAGTAGTTACATGAGGCGGCTACACACACCTCGCGTCGCTCCCTGTTCTCGTAAAATTAATTCAGTACTAAACCACATTCTTCTAAGTGAGCTTTCCCTGGTTTTGTTTTCTTAGTGTCTATGACAATCACTTTTTTCACTGTGACAAAAAATATCTCTATATAGAAAAAACATTTTAGTGTGTATGTCGTTGCAACCTGGTCTAATTATAATACGTAGACTATTGACGTAAACATTTTACAGCCAAATTCATAAGATTACGTTGGGTGAAGTAACATTAGAGTTATAATCCCTATCCTAGAGAACCTTGAGAAGAGCCTCCAAAACCAACCTTTGGTCTGACAATTAGGGCTCTGTTCAAAATCTATTCATAAATACAGAGGGCACAGAGCCTATAAGACACAGAACAGGTCATACTAATAATCTGAAAACCAATAAAGGAAGCAGGCAGGCCTAGTTCAGCCGGCCCAAGATTAGAAGTGACGAATGTTAAACCTGGGTCTCCCACTCAAGAAGTTGTGTCTTTAACCACCATACCGCAGAGTTACATGTTTGCCATGTCTCAGTATAGCATCTCATCATTAGATCATTTAGTCACACATTAATGTCACGCCAAGTTTGAATATTTCGCTGCACACCATTAAGCATTGTGTTAAACTGACTAACCACAAATAGCATATATGAACTGTATGAACTGGCCATTTTAACAGCTTATTACCCAGTAACAGGATGACTAGTATCTACCATCTTACTGCTTGGAATAGTCATAAGAATTGCTAGCGAGACTAAATGTTAACTTTACACCAGAAGTAATTTATTTCATGGCACAACAACGTTAATTTTTCTTTCATTCATGGATGACATAGATACAATAACTATTAATATAGGTGACGATAACTGACTTTTTCGTCAAGTGTAAAGACGAGAGAATCGTGGAATTGCCCACTCTTTTACTGCCCAAGAGGATGTGATCTAGTCTATATTATCCCAAAAAGCATGCACGGATGCATACTTCAAAAAATCAACCAGAAATAGAACTGTAAACAGTTTAAGTTCACTATATCATAGCACCTGAAGCTTGTAGCCATCAAAGTGCCTGTCTATCCTGAGCCATAATTTGCTTGGACTGTGACAAGGCAGGAACATGGGACCTCTTACTTGGAAGTCCATGTCTTCTAACCACTAAGCTATTTAACAAGGGGCAGCCAGCAAGTCACTCACTCACTCAGTAAGAGACATTCACTCATCTTGGCTGGCTGGCTTAAGCGGTCCGGGCAAAAACACAAACATATTTATTTGACAAACTGTAAAGTTTCAACCAACCAAAGAAATGGGAATGCTACTTTGTAAATACACAGTGGCAGAATACCTGATAACTGATGTAACCAAAATGAAGATACAATCAATTAATATTGTAGCGACCTTGGTAAGGCTGCTACTCGCCCCTCTAAATTATCCCTAATTGCAGCGGTGGGTAATGTGCCTGCCTGGGGAGCCAAAGGTCACAGGCTTGAGACACTGCCCCACCAGACGCTACAATATTAACCAAAGTTATCTGGACTATACTTTAATTCGTTGACAATAAAGCCCTTTAAATGGTTAATGCAATTGAGAGAAATAAATCATATTTGTCATCTGCTTGGGATTTGTATGCAATTGGCATGTTTCTCATTCTTGTTGAGTGAATAACGAAAATGAATCCACATCGTTGTCATTACAGCTGTTTTAGATCATTAAAAGTGCGCACGGCCTCAGGGCGTGTGACGGTTGTGGACACACCACGTGGCTACGGAGGGGCGGGTTCTGCGCTCGGTCGGATATACTTCGGTTCAGTCCTATGAGAAAACAGCTGAGACGTCAGACAACTGCACAATGCGAATTGTCCCTGCGTCTAGAACAATCTGAGATATTTCAACGGTAAGGCCGTTTATACCATTCCGTGACAATTAAATGAACGTTCTGTACCCTGTCGTCGATTGAACAAACTGTATTTAGCGACTGATTTTTTAGCCACAGTGAATCGTGTTTTTTTTTTTTTTATAGCCTGCCTTCCTCCGTGTGAGGCAACATAAACACAAAGAATGAAATACAGATCCATAAAAAATTATCTAGAATATTATAGTGACAGTGATTGCGCTACAGTAACCGGTTGTGTATATCCCTGGGTCATATAGCCTACAAACAAATTTAGTATAGCCTATATAGCCTTAGGCTTACGTTGTTTGTCTATTGACAGCACTACAGTAGCTTTAATAAGCGTTTATAAAGTTATGCAAGCCTGTTCATAAACCACAGTTCTATGCCGGATAATAAAAAAAGGTTGGTTGATTTGTTCAGAGATTGACGCGTTGTTCTTCATTCTTCCAAACCAGATGACCATGGCTCTGGCGGACAGAGCTCTCGGGGCCATCATAGGATCAGCTGTTGCGGATGCAGCAGGTATCCAGTACCCAACTCGTTGTCGTAATACCTTATAATAGCCTTATGATTGGAACGGGACTATTGTTTTTCTCGATTACTAACCTCCGCAGCCTCTAGTTACAGCCAATCGCGTGGTTTAAGATTTTCTCGTTAAAAGACTTTGGATGATTGAGTTCACCTGGTGTCTGTCGCGAGAGACATATGAGCTTAACCCAGTAGTAGATAAGAAGCCCTATGTTCAAAATATGGAACTAGACTCGTGTCATTCCATTGAGGGTCAGCATGCTATGATTAATATATATATATATATATATATATATAAACTAATAATAATAAGCAGACCCAATAGCCAAACCAGACCGAACCCTCCCTACCACAGGTCTAATCCTGGTCCCCTCCCTACCACAGGTCTAATCCTGGTCCCCTCCCTACCACAGGTCTAGTCCTGGTCCCTTCACCACCACAGGTCTAGTCCTGGTCCCTTCACCACCACAGGTCTAGTCCTGATCCCCTACCCACCACGGGTCTAGTCCTGATCCCCTCCCCACCACGGGTCTAGTCCTGGTCCCCTCCCCACCACAGGTCTAGTCCTGGTCCCCTCCCCACCACAGGTCTAGTCCTGGTCCCCTCCCCACCACAGGTCTAGTCCTGGTCCCCTCCCCACCACGGGTCTAGTCCTGGTCCCCTCCCCACCACAGGCCTAGTCCTGGTCCCCTCCCCACCACGGGTCTAGTCCTGGTCCCCTCCCCACCACAGGCCTAGTCCTGGTCCCCTCCCCACCACAGGTCTAGTCCTGGTCCCCTCACCACCACAGGTCTAGTCCTGGTCCCTTCACCACCACAGGTCTAGTCCTGATCCCCTACCCACCACGGGTCTAGTCCTGATCCCCTCCCCACCACGGGTCTAGTCCTGGTCCCCTCACCACCACGGGTCTAGTCCTGGTCCCCTCCCCACCACGGGTCTAGTCCTGGTCCCCTCCCCACCACGGGTCTAGTCCTGGTCCCCTCCCCACCACGGGTCTAGTCCTGGTCCCCTCCCCACCACAGGTCTAGTCCTGGTCCCCTCCCCACCACAGGCCTAGTCCTGGTCCCCTCCCCACCACAGGTCTAGTCCTGGTCCCCTCCCCACCACAGGTCTAGTCCTGGTCCCCTCCCCACCACAGGTCTAGTCCTGATCCCCTCACCACCACAGGTCTAGTCCTGGTCCCCTCCCCACCACAGGTCTAGTCCTGGTCCCCTCCCCACCACAGGTCTAGTCCTGGTCCCCTCCCCACCACAGGTCTAGTCCTGGTCCCCTCCCCACCACAGGTCTAGTCCTGGTCCCCTCCCCACCACGGGTCTAGTCCTGGTCCCCTCCCCACCACAGGCCTAGTCCTGGTCCCCTCCCCACCACGGGTCTAGTCCTGGTCCCCTCACCACCACAGGCCTAGTCCTGGTCCCCTCCCCACCACAGGTCTAGTCCTGGTCCCCTCACCACCACAGGCCTAGTCCTGGTCCCCTCCCCACCACAGGTCTAGTCCTGGTCCCCTCCCCACCACGGGTCTAGTCCTGGTCCCCTCCCCACCACAGGTCTAGTCCTGGTCCCCTCCCCACCACAGGCCTAGTCCTGGGCTGACGGAATATTCCACTGTACATTTCTGATTGGTCGTACTGCAGAAGTGAAGTAACTGCAGTTTCACAGCCACCGCACACTCACGTCACCTGACTGGGGCATGGCCAGATGGAATGTGAGGCCTTGATCTCCTTTGTTTTCTTTTGTGGAAGTTGGGAAGTCCCTCTTCACCTTCTCAGGGAGGGATCTCCCCTGCATGTTATATATATATAAACTAATAATAATAAGCAGACCCAATAGCCAAACCAGACCGAACCCTTGCAGGCAAGAATTGTGCTTAAGATACTAAAGTGAAAATATATGAGAAGCACACTTTGTCTTCACTGCACCTTTACAATGTTTTGAGTCAGGACATGACATCACTGTGCATGTTCTTGGTATATATCAGTGGCTCCTGTTGGAAGTTGAGGCGGTATGTTAAAGGTATTTTGGGCCAAGCACCATTCTGTTGGTGATACGGTAGCCAAAAAAAGGTTGGGAGCCACTGGACTCTACATCAAAACTAGGTACAGAACGGAATGGGCTTCATTTCCTATAGCCTTTCTGAACACAACTGACTATTAAAGCGCTCCAACTGCTTTGCTCTGAGTCACATATTGATCCCAGCTCTCAGCATGGAATACTGTCCCATGCTTCTTACTGCACCTGTTTGGGGGCGGGAACATAAGTGTTTCCTTCAGTAGTGTCCCTGCTGCTACATAGAACAGCTACGTGTGGTTCTCCCCTGCAGCCCAACCTCTCCACTGGGTGTATGACTTGGACAAGCTAGATGGCTTGCTGAGCGAGGCCCCTACACCCGAATTCAGGCCAGAGTCGGCCAACCCGTTCTACCGCCGTGAGACGGGGAGTCAGAGTTGCTATGGGGACCAGTCATTCGTGCTGCTGGAGTCGCTGTCGGAATGTGGAGGTAGACAACTGTTCTGTTCCATTCCAATATGTTTTCCATCATAGTCTGTGCCATTGGGCTAACATGTGTTGTAGTCTTTTCTAGTGTATTCTAGTGTGATGCACTTATCCTGCCAAGCTGTTTCTCTGCAGGTGACCTCAAGGGGCCCCTAAGCAACACCCTCTTCACAGATTCACAGCCCTTTGCTTGGTTCCCATATGTTCAGGTCTGAACGTCGACGATCTGAGGAAAAGGATGTATAAAGTCTTCGGGCCCCGGTCTGAGTACGACATCCCCATCAACGATCCATACAGGGACAGGAGCGGTAAGGGAAAGGCCCCTTGCGGAGCCACAAGAGAATTAAAACACACATGTCATTGAGCATGACAAGTAAGGTAAATATAGTAACATCCGAAATACAACAAACATGACAGGACCGTGAGCGTGTTGTTTTAGGAAGTGGATATCCTACCAGCCGTTCCCCCCACGCACCATGGCCTTCCCCTCATCCCTTCCCCTCATCCCTTCCCCTCATCCCTTCCCCTCATCCCTTCCCCTGTGTCTGGGCATTTGCCTCTAACCCGGGCAACTCACCCAGAAAGCTGAAAACAATTCAGTGTCCTATTTTTGTGCATCACGTTAGCACCAAGACCTAACCTTCCCATCGAGGGGCCGTGGAGACATGCGAGTCTAAAAAGCTTCATCAGAAACGTCGACGCGGGCAAGGAAGAAACGGGTAAACAAATGGAAAACGCGCCCCGGCATTGTTCTCAAACGACCCCAGAGACTAACGTGTCCTCATGTGTAATGCTGCGCTGTCCTCCAGGCTGCGAGACAGACAATCAGCCGGACGGGATAGCGAAGCTGGCTCCCATCGTGGCCTGTTACGCCGGGAAACCCGACCTGCTGGAGAAGGTGGAGTACGCCGTCCGTGTCACCCAGAACAACGATGCGTGTGTGGCCGAGACACTGGCAGCAGCCCGGTCAGTTCGGTTTCCAATGGTGGAATGCTAAACGCCACTGTATTTCCCTGTTCTACGACATTTCCCTGTAATACCATTTGTAATAAGTCTGAAAGGAACTGCCAGATTTGAATTGTCTGTCATTATGAACTGTTAACCTGTTCAGGAAGAAGAGACTTAAACCGAATGTACATTCGGAAAAGGGACACATTATAAACAGGGGAGCTCTATGACCTGTTTTTCATTTGAAATGACATTTCCCTTTAATTGTTTTCCAGGATACTGGAGCATTTTATTCTAAACGGTCCTGATGACAATGTTCTGGACGCTGTGCTCGATCAGCTCACTGACCCGGACAGGAAGCAGCCCCAGGACCTGGACAAAGCCGTGGTTGGTATGTGACTGGTCCCCTCACCACCACGGGTCTAATCCTGGTCCCCTCCCTACCACAGGTCTAGTCCTGGTCCCCTCCCTACCACAGGTCTAGTCCTGGTCCCCTCCCCACCACAGGTCTAGTCCTGGTCCCCTCCCCACCACAGGTCTAGTCCTGGTCCCCTCCCCACCACGGGTCTAGTCCTGGTCCCCTCCCCACCACGGGTCTAGTCCTGATCCCCTCCCCACCACGGGTCTAATCCTGGTCCCCTCCCTACCACAGGTCTAGTCCTGGTCCCCTCCCCACCACGGGTCTAGTCCTGGTCCCCTCCCTACCACGGGTCTAGTCCTGGTCCCCTCCCCACCACAGGTCTAGTCCTGGTCCCCTCCCCACCACAGGTCTAGTCCTGGTCCCCTCCCCACCACAGGTCTAGTCCTGGTCCCCTCCCCACCACGGGTCTAGTCCTGGTCCCCTCCCCACCACAGGTCTAGTCCTGGTCCCCTCCCCACCACGGGTCTAGTCCTGGTCCCCTCCCCACCACGGGTCTAGTCCTGGTCCCCTCCCCACCACGGGTCTAGTCCTGGTCCCCTCCCCACCACAGGTCTAGTCCTGGTCCCCTCCCCACCACGGGTCTAGTCCTGGTCCCCTCCCCACCACGGGTCTAGTCCTGGTCCCCTCCCCACCACGGGTCTAGTCCTGGTCCCCTCCCCACCACGGGTCTAGTCCTGGTCCCCTCCCCACCACGGGTCTAGTCCTGGTCCCCTCCCCACCACAGGTCTAGTCCTGGTCCCCTCCCCACCACAGGTCTAGTCCTGGTCCCCTCCCCACCACGGGTCTAGTCCTGATCCCCTCCCCACCACAGGTCTAGTCCTGATCCCCTCCCCACCACAGGCCTAGTCCTGATCCCCTCCCCACCACGGGTCTAGTCCTGATCCCCTCCCCACCACGGGTCTAGTCCTGGTCCCCTCCCCACCACGGGTCTAGTCCTGGGCTGACGGAATATTCCACTGTACATTTCTGATTGGTCGTACTGCAGAAGTGAAGTAACTGCAGTTTCACAGCCACCGCACACTCCCGTCACCTGACTGGGGCATGGCCAGATGGAATGTGAGGCCTTGATCTCCTTTGTTTTCTTTTGTGGAAGTTGGGAAGTCCCTCTTCACCTCCTCAGGGAGGGATTTCCCCTGCATGTTATTAAGGAATGCCTACCAAAGAAAACTATTTCGTTTCACGAAGACGTTTGTAATTAATTTGCCTTTCAAAAAGTAATAACTAGGACGGCGACATGAATACACTGTATGACAAAACAGCCAGATCATACTAGAATTGATACCAAGCTTATACAAACGGGTAACAAAAGAAAGGAAAAACCAACATGAAGTGTCCCAGTAAGTTGTTGAACAGCTTCAGAACAGTTCCAGTGCACCTTGACATAGATTATGAGTCCCTGTAACTCAGCTGAAGTGACAGAACACGACTCTTACAAAATATATTCCTTAATTTGCTGTTTTGATGCTGATGGCGGAGGACACTGTCTAACATGTTGGTCCAAAGTCACAGCAGTTGAGCCGAAGTGACAGTGGCCATATACACGCCATGTAGGTCAGAGACATTTTATGAAACGGATCAACAAGGCTGAAAAAAATAGGAAATGAACTACAAAATAAAAAACATCACATCCCATTCACTGGGTGTGGTAATCCTGTAAGGCCCAATCATGACAATGCAAAAACATTTCCAAACCGAAATCTACTGCTGTTACTTCCCATCGCAAATGTGTTTTATCAAGTTCAACAAACAAATTCAAACGCAACACCGTTCAGCCTCACCTTGTCGCGCAGTACTGTTATGTGCATTATGCACAAACAAGTAAAATGTCCAGCTATTCACTCACAGTTAGTGACGATCTTGTTTGTCTACTAGTTCTAGCCCAACATTTCCCCCTCCAGAACAGTCCTGCACATTGCAAGTCAAATTGTGATTGGTTGATTCTACTGTCCTTCCAAAATGCTGCTCTGATATAATGAAATAGCTTGTGCCCTTTGTCCAAATCCTGAAGGCCTAGCTAGATTTTTCTACCCAGAGACAACCGAAGAAAAATTCTGATTGGATAATCTTTTCTCTTTGGTGTTAACCCCTTCTCATACCTTAACACAAACTCAAGATACTGAATAGGGAAACATTCAAACGAATTAGCAGATAAAAGCAATACACGTTTTTATTTCAACAATGCAAAGTGTTAATATGTGAACAAACAAAATATTTGTATTATTCATGAAGGTGCCCTGACGTTTCTGCCCGGCTCACGCCGTGATTGCCACCAGGGGCCGCCAGAGGCCAGCATGGCCTTCCAACAAAGAACACTTCCCTATGCAATGAGGAGTGACGTTCACTTTCTGTTCTAGGCCACATCTATCAAGTAAAGGAGCACCTGCCCAAGGCCCACCAGGACATAATTCCCAGCATATTTCCAAACAGCTGAGGTAAACCAACTCTCCTCAGATAATACCTATTTCATCAACAACACACGGTCACTTTCTTCTAAACCTGTGACCCATCTTTTTGGGGTTAACGCAGTCTTATCAAAGTCCATCAGTGGTGTTGAAGCGGCGTACTGGTCCGCGGCCCGCACGTTGCGACTGCCAGAATGAAAATGTGTAAATGGACAGCAGTGAGTTGTGTGTTTCCGGTTCATTCTCTCCCACTGTGTGGATCCCATTGTCCAGGTCTACCCGGCTCCTTCCAAGCAGCCCTGCACGGAGTCCTGACGGCCAAGGAGTTTGACCAGGCTGTCAGGGACACCATGACCTGCGGGGGCTGCACCTGTAGTAGGAGCTCGTTCATCGGGGCCTGTCTGGGAGCTCAGGTAACTGTGGACACCCGCCCTTCAGTCCTCTTGTAGCTTTCGCTGATATTTTCCTGCTTTGCATGTGAAGCGTTGGACTGACGCTTCATGAGCTAAAGTACAAGATCACAGAAACGATCAAAACGCCTCACATCTGTCAATGTTTCTGTCAGAGTTTGTGCCTTAGTTTGTTTACATCCCAGTCAGTCCACATATCCTTTTCCTTTCATGAAGTGTAACTCATGTTGCATTAATATTGATGTTCAGTGCATACAGGGATTCACTGAAACCAACCAATGAGCAATGTTCAAGCAGAGTCTTTATTTAACATATTTATCCTATGGGTTGGGGGGGGCGAGTTCCCCTGGTTCTAGTTTATTTTTATTCTTATAAATACCCAAAGCCAGTCTTCATTTGACCACAGTACAAAGAGGTCCTACTTACATACAGCAAAGCAGATTTGCATTGAACCCTGTATCAAAAAGCTTATTGTCCAGGAATGCTAATCAGGACATAACGCTAACAGTGACTAAAAAGGAGGCAGGTAGTAGGCGCAGGAACTCAAAAAGCGGAAGATCCAGAGACAACAAGGTGACAGTAAAACTGATTATCCGTTAGTGTGTTCGAATAACTCATTTCTGTTTTTTTGTCCCCACAGATTGGGCTTCAAGGCATCCCTAACTCATGGAAGACCAAGACACTACGATACCACTCGCTCCTGGAACATGCCAAGAAAGTTACCCAGGGTCACCAGCAGGTGTAAACGACCTCCGACCGCTGTGTGCCCTGCATTCTTCCAACATCTCTATTGTTTTCTGCGTCAGCAGTGTAATGCACTACAATACAACCACCCGATTTCTGCTATTTCTGTTAGGACACCTTTACTGACAGACGTGCTTTGACAGAACATTTAATGAAAGTTGCCAGTCTAAAATAGTTCTGCTAAGGGCTTGGAACCGGATACCAATGGTTCTGTTAAAACAACACGTCGTATGAAGGTGTGTCTGCTGGTTATATCCAATGAAGGCAGTCCTGTAATAAAGTCGTCCTGATTAGCGCTCTGAGACCTTTGAATTGTTCTGTGAATACTTCTGTGAATGAATCCTTGGAAACGATAGAATGGCAGTTGGAGGCCAAATATATTTGCATCCCATAAGGGAGACACCCGTGTAGAAAGGATGAGAATGATGACACCCAGGGAAAGACGGGTGGTACTGGAAGTGTGTGTGTGTGTGTGTGTGTGTGTGTGTGTGTGTGTGTGTGTGTGTGTGTGTGTGTGTGTGTGTGTGTGTGTGTGTGTGTGTGTGTGTGTGTGTGTGTGTGTGTGTGTGTGTGTGTGTGTGTGTGTGTGTGTGTGTGTGTGTGTGTGTGTGTGTGTGTGATTATGGTGTGGTAAAACAAAAAAAATACATATGGGATGGGATTAAATTGGTGTTAGATTTGTGGTTTGTTAAGAGGAAGGACTTAGGTTGATGGGTAGGTTAGGTTTAGGCATAAAGGTTAGGCTGTTGAGGTTTGGAGTAGTGTTAGGTTTAGAGGATAGGGAAAACAGGAAATCATCTTTCTGGTCTGCCCAGAGATGGAACCGTGTGTGTTTAACATATGAAAATATGAAGAAAAAAAAAAAGATTGAAATGTAGGTCACAATACTCCCACATTAGATGTGTCACAATACTCCCACATTATAGATGTTCTGTGTCTTTATGACCAATGGCCAAACAGACACACACACACACACCCTAAATCTATGACCATAACTCTGTACTAGAGGATTACACTGTAGTCTATCTAGGATTAAACATGTTCTCCTTCCACATATTTCCAGAACATTCCTCCAATAAATAAGAACAGAACAACCCATCCTGAGCTCCATTCCAATCTCTAAACCAGCCACACAGCTCATCATGTACATACTGATGGATCATTCATACAGAAGTAAACACGTACACAGACATACATGTTCAGCACAGTTATCCATCTAAAATGTTGTTCCATTGGTATTTTTCCAAAGAGACACACTACCTTTTAATATACTGTCTGGGTGCTTTCAAAGTGTGCTTTTTCAAATCACAGGACAATAGGCCAGACCCCGAGGCGCGGTGGGAAATCTAACTTCTCTTTTCTTTAAAAAAGTGCATTGTTTCTTTTTTAGCTGCGCAATGGATCAGTTTTGTTTTGGTTTCATTTTCACGTTCAATTAAAGGAATACTGAACGCACCGCAGACGCATGCCTGTCAGCCATGACGATGCCCGGAATCTCGGGGTTAATGCTGCAGATATGCTGGTTCAGGTCAATGAAGGAAGTCTGGGGACAAGCATTTGAAAGAAAAAATGACGTAAATGTCGATACGCCTGGAATATACCTGCATTTTCAGAATGCAACACGTTAAAAAAACGCAAGGGATGAAACTAGTATCTCAAAGACCATGACAAGCAAACACGCTAACGCCTGGCTGACATTGTGTAGATGTTGTGTTGACGTTTGTGCGTTCCCTTTAGAAAGCAGGTCCTGTGATCTCTCGGTGAAGATTGGCCACTAGATTAATGCATGCTAATCTCTCCCTAAACCACCAACGCGTGGTAAATCTGCCTGCACAGTTGATCTCAATTGCAAACATCAATCGCCATCCCCTAACGCAGTTTAGTATTACGATTTTTTTACAATTCATAGTGTGAGTTATTAAAAGCCAGGGATTTACAGACAGTCTTAGAGTGTTTCTGCAGCCCTGTTCCAACGGCACACTTTATTTTTGCCAAATGACTTGAAAATGCATCACTGACCTTCCTTGTCCAGAGAACGCTTCACTTTATTTTACATATTTAATATTTTGTTTTTCTTGTCAAGGACTGTAGCTTAATATTCAATGAGCTAGATATCTACTGGCATGTGTGATGTGTTCCTTAATCTGTCTTCTGAAAGGCGTATCTCTAAATTCTTTCGATTTACTAACTCTTTCTCACATCGTGAGTGTTCTGATCCTCGGGTCAATTTATCAAGGGATTCAGGGAACTCTGATATTTGATTAACCCCTCTTTCGTAGCCATTTCTATGCTCCAATTCTCTTACAAATGTATTTAGCTAAATTTAGCTAAATGTAATGCAAACCCATTCAAATGGCTATGAAATGGCAGAGGCTTTTGCAGGCTTCACTAGCACAGCACATCTCGCACATCACAGAGGCATATGATTCCTAAGACACTCGTGAACTAGAACCAATAACATTGTCTGATCTTTCTGTGCGGTTTAAGCGATGTGCACCTGTAACTCTGAGATTGACCCAGAACCACAATGCCTCCACCTCAAGTGTCCTAGACAGCTCCAGTGTTGACAGGCCTTGTTCTTATAATAACAGCATTGCAAGTAAGACTTCACTTTTGAATTGGTTAAAATGCATTTGGAATTCTCCTGTACCTTCTACATGGCGGAAACATCTTTAACATATTTTAAGTAGTTCAGTGTCTGGTCTCATTGATTTATTTCAAGATAGCCGTGCACGCAACTCAAATGTACAAGCTAATGAAGTAGCTACCAGCAAAGTCAGTGCTAGAAGGAAGAAATTGCACTAATCCGTTAATTCATATGAAATGTAAATCCTCTGAGTAGAATAGATGTCATTCATCATTGATTAAAGATTTGCATTCACTCTAAATGTTAACAAAGTCTATTCACTGCTGGTTTCCTTGTGGAAGTCCACTTTCATGCATTCAAATGCTGTAAGAGATGTGTGTCACACACACGCACACACACACACACAACATGCACGAGCCCACTGAATCATCTGTTCCTCCCACGTCAGGTGAGAGAGAGCGGTTGCAAACTACTTTCATTTTCAGAAGTTTCGGAGCTGACTGTAAACAGCCTCACACTGGCAACAGTTTACAACTCGTTTTAACTTAAGACGTCTTCAAAACTCCCGGAATCTGAAGGTCAACAGCAGCGTAGAGGACAGGACGGTCACAGACAAGAATTAACCTGCTGTCTTTTTCCAGTGGCTTCAGGGGGACATAGTGACAGTGATTGATTTGAAGAAAATGGCTACCAGGTCATCTTTTGAAGAAGATCTCTCATGTCCTGTGTGCTGCGACATCTTCAAGGATCCTGTCATGATGTTGTGTGGTCACAGTTTCTGTAAAATATGTCTGCAGAAATCCTGGAAGGAGAAAAAGTATCGGGAATGCCCAATGTGCCGAAGTAAATCCTCCAAAACCGAGCCTTGTCCTAACCTTAATCTAAGGAGCCTGTGTGAGACCTTCTTAAAACCACCACTGGATGGTCAGACCCCTTCAAAGAAATGCAAGACAAGCGCTGAGACGCTCTGCCATTTGCACTGTGAGACCTTCAAGCTCTTCTGTCTGGATGATGACCAACCTATCTGTGTGGTATGTCGAGACTCACGAAACCACAAAGCTCATAACTGCAAGCCAGTCGATGAGCTGGCAGAGGATCTTAAGGTAGGTCTGGTTTGTTTTTATGCAACTGGTCGTATGGATCCTGCATGCTGAGCAATGTTCCTAGACATTTTGTCACAGACGCACCTGTGACCTGTAACAGTTCCATTTGATAATGACCACCAGTAATGATCAGTCATAATGAACACCGCTCCTAAAACGGAAGTACAGCACATTCGTGTTGTTTGTTGAATTCATCTACCTCAGACATTGCACCCAATGATTCCCTACACGACACAGTTCTCTACTTATATCTGTTCTGTTAGAAAATAAGGACAGTGTCACATTTTAGCAACCAGGAAATGACAGAGATTTTGATTATTACATCTCTGGTGTTGCTGATGGTGAGAGACGATGCAGACGTTCAATTCAGAGTTTTCAAGGCTTTCTTGTTATCGGATGAATAAATATTTTCTAAATAATAAATAATCTCACTCTTAAACATAATAAACACAGGTTTCGGTGAATACATTTATATTTAGATTCACCTGAGACTGCTAAGGAAATTACACTGCGTTTGTGCTTTGGGATGGGCTCAGCATTGTGCACAGAGGCGTGGCTAGGATCAAAATACATTTGGGGCTTAGCCCACCCTCCTGCTCCGCCTGGGACAGAAAGTACAGGGTTTTGAATGTACATGCGGAATATTTAGATGTACACGCTAGCGGCCTACACGTCTACATTGTCATAATGTGTGATCGGAATTAGAGATGAATAGATCAGGGGCTGTTTTTTTTTTATTATTAATTTTGTTCCATTTGAGATCTATTCATCAAAGATCCCAGGGCTAACGACCGCCACTGACTGTGTATGTACATATGTTTCTTTGCATTATTTTCTTAGCTTCAACACTGAGTTATTAAGATGTCCGGGGAAACAGTTTTCTTTAAGATGGCCGCCACTGTACTGTTTTAGATGATTGTCATTAAATCAACACACTGATTAACAGAACATACAGTGAGTATACTTTTACACAGACTGCCTAAGGGTTTTAGTGTGACAGTTGGTGATTTTGGGATGGATTTTAACCAGTCCAATGAGGAAGTTTAAGACAGTTTCCATCTGAATCCTGGCACTCAGATGAGAAGCAGAACAAAAAGGCAAGATAAATAGCAAAAAGGGCTTCATAAAATATTTTTTATTGGAATGATAATACATTTTTATTGAGTGAAACACTTTAAGTAAAAAAAAAGGTTTGATTGTGAATGAATAACATGAAGGTTTGACTGTGAATGAATAACATGAAGGTTTGACTGTGAATGACAAACATGAAGGTGTGACTGTGAATGACAAATATGAAGGTGTGACTGTGAATGAATAACATGAAGGTTTGACTGTGAATGAATAACATGAAGGTTTGACTGTGAATGAATAACATGAAGGTTTGACTGTGAATGACAAACATGAAGGTGTGACTGTGAATGATAAACATGAAGGTGTGACTGTGAATGACAAACATGAAGGTTTGACTGTGAATGACTAACATGAAGGTTTGACTGTGAATGAATAACATGAAGGTTTGACTGAATGACAAACATGAACGTTTGACTGTGAATGACAAACATGAAGGTTTGACTTTGAATGACAAACATGAAGGTTTGACTGTGAATGACTGACGTGAAGGTGGGACTGTGAATGACTAACGTGAAGGTGTGACTGTGAATGACTAACATGAAGGTTTGACTGTGAGGAATTATCTATCACTCTTTCATGGCTTTTTAGTCAATATTTCATTGCAGGTGGAACTCAAGATTGCGCTGAAGCCCTTACAGGAGAAGCTAGAAGTCTATAATATTGTTAAAAAGGGCCTTGATCAAAGAGTTGAACTTATAAAGGTATGTCATGGTTTCAAACATGTGTATTAAAAGCTACAAAATAAACAGCCCCCCCCCCCCAAAAAAAAGATCCCCCCGTCTTAAGGTTGTGTTACAATGCAGTTAATTTTGTTTTCCTGTCAGGTGTCCTCTGCTGAACCAACATATCCAAACTGTCCATGAGGTTACAATAATAATGTATTGAAATACAGTGGGGCAAAAAAGTATTTAGTCAGCCACCAATTGGGCAAGTTCTCCCACTTAAAAAGATGAGAGAGGCCTGTAATTTCCATCATAGGTACACTTCAACTATGAGAGACAAAATTAAGGAAAGAAATCCAGAAAATCACATTGTAGGATTTTTTAAGAATTTATTGGTAAATTATGGTGGAAAATAAATATTTGGTCAATAACAAAAGTTCATCTCAATACTTTGTTATATACCCTTTGTTGGCAATGACAGAGATCAAAAGTTTTCTGTAAGTCTTCACATGTTTTTCACACACTGTTGCTGGTATTTTGGCCCATTCCTCCATGCAGATCTCCTCTAGAGCGGTGATGTTTTGGGGCGGTTGCTAGGCAACACAGACTTTCAACTCCCTCCAAAGATTTTCAATGGGGTTGAGATCTGGTGACTGGCTAGGCCACTCCAGGACCTTGAAATGCTTCTTACGAAGCCACTCCTTCATTGCCCGGGCGGTGTGTTTGGGATCATTGTCATGCTGAAAGACACAGCCATGTTTCATCTTCAATGCCCTTGCTGGAAGGAGGTTTTCACTCAAAATCTCACGATACATGGCCCCATTCATTCTTTCCTTTACACGGATCAATCGTCCTGGTCCCTTTGTAGAAAAACAGCCCAAAGCATGATGTTTCCACCCCCATGGTGTTCTTTGGATGCAACTCAGCATTCTTTCTCCTCCAAACACAACGAGTTGAGTTTTTACCAAAAAGTTCTATTTTGGTTTCATCTGACCATATGACATTCTCCCAATCCTCTTCTGGATCATCCAAATGCTCTCTAGCAAACCTCAGATGGGCCTGAACATGTACTGGCTTAAGCAGGGGGACACGTCTGGCACTGCAGGATTTGAGTCCCTGGCGGCGTAGTATGTTACTGATGGTAGCCTTTGTTACTTTGGTCCCAGCTCTCTGCAGGTCATTCACTAGGTCCCCCATGTGGTTCTGGGATTTTTGCTCACCGTTATTGTGATCATTTTGACCCCACGGGGTGAGATCTTGCGTGGAGCCCCGGATCGAGGGAGATTATCAGTGGTCTTGTATGTCTTCCATTTTCTTATTGCTCCCACAGTTGATTTCTTCACACCAAGCTGCTTACTTATTGCAGAGTCAGTCTTCCGAGTCTGGTGCAGGTCTACAATTTTGTTTCTGATGTCCTTTGACAGCTCTTTGCTCTTGGCCATAGTGGAGTTTGGAGTGTGACTGTTTGAGGTTGTGGACAGGTGTATTTTATACTGATAACAAGTTCAAACAGGAGCCATTAATACAGGTAACGAGTGGAGGACAGAGGAGCCTCTTGAAGAAATTACAGGTCTTCGAGAGCCAGAAACCTTGCTTGTTTGTAGGTGACCAAATACTTATTTTACAGAGGAATTTACCAATGAATTCATAAAAAATCCTACAATGTGATTTTTTTCTCATTTTGTCTCTCATAGTTGAAGTGTACCTATGATGAAAATTACAGGCCTCTCTCATCTTTTTAAGTGGGAGAACTTGCACAATTGGTGGCTGACTAAATACTTTTTTGCCCCACTGTAAGAGACAAGAAAAAGGAAGAAAATGAGGTTATATGTTCTAAGTTCATACAGTCCTCTCACTGTCTTCAGAACCAGGTCCAGAGCACAGAGCGGCAGATTAACAAGGAGTTTAAGAAGCTCCGCCTGTTTCTACATGAAGAAGAGGGGGCCAGGATAGCTGCACTGAGGGAGGAAGAGCAAAATAAATGTCTGGGGATGAGGACTAAAATAACAGAGATAAATGGGAAAATATCCTCCCTTTCAGAAACAATCAGAGCCATAGAGGAGGAGATGAGAACAGAAGATGTTGCATTTGTCAAGGTAAGGACCAGCGTCTCTATGTCCCTTGGAAAGCAATTGTATGTTGTTGGTTTCTACCTTCAGTATTCACCCAGAGTTTTCCTGCCCTACAGAACTACAAGGCCACCATGGTCAGGTGAGTGTTGTCGTCCTCCCGTCTCTTCTACATGGCTCTCAAACCCAACCCCACAGCAACACTGACTCATGGATGTTCTTCCAGGGCCCAGATCCCACTGACCAATCCACCGCTGGTTTCAGGACCAGTGATAGACGTGGACAAACACCTAGACAACGTGCCGTTCCGGGTCTGGGAGAAGATGAGGGGGGTCGTGAAAGATGGTGGGTGTCGTTGTACTGTAGCCTCGAGTCTTGCCTGAAGCAAGCTGTACCACATTCTGTGAAATCTCTTCCTAATTTGTATATCTTGTGATGATCAATCTTGTGATGATAAAGTAGATCACTGAGAGAGTTTTAAATGGGTTGAAAGATTAATTCAAAATGAAGAGTTCCTGACTCAAAGAAGATACAGTGCCTAGTGAAAGTATTCGGCCCCTTTGAACTTTTCGACCTTTTGCCACATTTCAGGCCTCAAACATATAAATATAAAACTGTAATGTTTTGTGAAGAATCAACAACAAGTGGGACACAATTATGAAGTGGAACGAAATGTATTGGATATTTCAAACCTTTTTAACAAATAAAAAACTGAAAAATTGGGCGTGCAGAATGTATGTAAAAAACTTTTCTTTCCAACTTTTTTGGAAAGGAAAGAAAAGCTGCGGAAGAAATCAAGAGACCACTGCACCATTTTCCAAATATTTTGGAAAGGAAAGAAAGGGTGCAGTGGTCTGTAAATTTTTTCCAGAGCAGAAAATGGTGCAGTGGTCTCTTAATTTCTTCCGCAGCTTTTCTTTCCTTTCCAAAAAAGTTGGAAAGAAAAGTTTTTTACATATATATATATATATATATATATATATATATATATATATATATATATATATAACCCAGTTGGTTATACAAGGGATTACATGAGTTATGCATAATTTCTCTATCTACTTTACATCAGGTTATTCTAATAAAATATGATATTGTTTTCCGTGAGCATTTCGTTTTTTTGTAACAGTAACTCAGTCACTAAAAGGGCAATTTTTTGTAAACTTCAAAGAGCCATGGAGGAGCTCTTTACATTTTGTCTAAGGTCTAACCTCCCGTTCCCCCTGTTCAGTTCCTGTGTCCCTGGACCTCAACCCTGCCAGCCCATGCCTCCCCCTGTCGGATGATCTGACCAGTGCCATGTTGAGCGTAGAGACACAGCAGCCTTCCGACAACCCTGAGGTGTTTGAACTTTTGGAATGGTTCCTGGGTTCTGAGAGAGAGACCTCAGGGACAATATAAACCAGCTCATACATGTGATACTGGAGTCACCCAGAGGAAGGGAAGTATGAGGACTCGGTGGTGGAATGTTAATTATTATGAAGGAAAATTAGTTGCAAGCTTCCTGTCTTGGTCCGCCATTCCCATAGTGGTGAAACAGAAACCCCAGAGGGTCAGATTTAAGCTGGACTGGGACAGAAACCTCAGCGGGACAAGATTCAACTAGACTAGGACAGAAACTCCAGAGGGTCAGTGTTCAACTGGACTGGAACAGAAACCCCAGAGGGACAGGGTTCAACTGGATTGGGACAGAAACCCCAGAGGGACAGGGTTCAACTGGATTGGGACAGAAACCCCAGAGGGACAGGGTTCAACTGGATTGGGACAGAAACCCCAGAGGGTCAGAGTTCAACTGGACTGGAACAGAAACCCCAGAGGGACAGGGTTCAACTGGACTGGGACAGAAACCCCAGAGGGACAGGGTTCAACTGGATTAGGACAGAAACCCCAGAGGGACAGGGTTCAACTGGATTGGGACAGAAACCCCAGAGGGTCTGAGTTCAACTGGACTGGGACAGAACCTTGACAATAACACAGACCTACACTAAGAGTCTTTCCATACTTCCATACATGTGGAATGGCTGTATGTTTTCCCTTACAGTCAGAGTTCCATATTATTTTAAATAGTGTCACTAATAACCTGCGGTTTTAATTATTATACAGTAACGTATGTAAAAAAAAAAAAAAAAACATTTAATTTATTATTTGTTATACCAGGTTATGTAGTCAGTATGGCCTCTGATTTGTCTCTTGATTTGTTCTTGATATTATAAAAAAAATTAAAATCTACCTGTTTGAACTTGGATATCTGCATAGCAGATTCATACATCCATGGTTCCGTGCATCTCATTAGCCCATAATCGTTTGGGCTAGTCACATACATGCCCATTTTAACATGTGTGCCCATTTTAACATGTTTGCCCATTTTGACATATTTCGTTGGTTATTCTGTACCATTTTATATGTAACCTTTACAACTCAAAACGCATCTGGATTGTGGAAAGGTGGATTGTGGTCATTTCCACGACAGGAGAAAAATATTTCTAATACACAACACAAATAAATGAAAGAAATTACTGTAGTCTATCTTATACACATTTATGGTTTGGTATTTTGAGCTGTTTTAGTTTTCCTGAAAAATATTTTTCCTCTGTTCTACAACCTCATGAGACTGTACATTACTAATGGAAATTATAAATAACAGGAAAATATAAAGGGACATATGCCCACCAAACCAGACGCAGGAATGAAAGACTAACCATGAACAACTGAAGAAGAATGTGAAGAATTTCCTGTTGCTCCCATGTAATTTATTTATTCCCATTGGTGTATTTATTCAAGTGCATATGAAATATTTCCATCTGAAATGGATCATTGTCAATAAACCAGGCCAACTGGAGCTACATAAACATGTGAGCATACCAACGTTAATTCGATTCAAAACACTAAGGACCCTTCCTGATTAGGTGTGGAAACATCCCCTCTGCCTCCTCTTAGCTGGGTCAAGACTCCTGTGATTTGGTGAGACTTCCAGCAGAGGGCTCCAGTTTATATATTATAGGTGCTATTCATGCTTTCTGGTAACATGAACATGAAAACATTAAGAACGTTTCCGATCATTCTTTGACACATGCTACCCTCCTGGGATCATACAGCTGATATGTGGTAGAAGATAGGGACCTGAAATCTGCTCCCCTCCTGGGATCATACAGCTGATATGTGGTAGAAGATGGAGACCTGACATCTGCTCCCCTCCTGGGATCATACAGCTGATATGTGGTAGAAGATGGAGACCTGAAATCTGCTCCCCTCCTGGGATCATACAGCTGATATGTGGTAGAAGATGGAGACCTGACATCTGCGCCCCTCCTGGGATCATACAGCTGATATGTGGTAGAAGATAGGGACCTGAAATCTGCGCCCCTCCTGGGATCATACAGTTGATATGTGGTAGAAGATAGGGACCTGAAATCTGCTCCCCTCCTGGGATCATACAGCTGATATGTGGTAGAAGATGGAGACCTGACATCTGCTCCCCTCCTGGGATCATACAGCTGATATGTGGTAGAAGATGGAGACCTGACATCTGCTCCCCTCCTGGGATGTTCCAGCTCATGTTAGGTAGAAGATGGAGACCTGACATATGCTCCCCTCATGGGATCATACAGCATGACGTTAGGTAGAAGATGGATTATCAAGCCCATACCCCAACATTTGTCAACTGGCACCTCCGATCAAACTTTTCGACTAATACGCAGAATGTCACAGTCCCTATGGAAGAGGGTAAGTACATGTCTTTGATTTGATCCTACAGGATAATAAATTAAAAACTAGAGATGTCAAAGTTAACGCGTTAACGCTTGTGATTAAATTAAAATACTTAACCCCCCTTAATTTGTTTTTCACCGTTAATGTATATTTCATTTTTGTGCCTCGGCGCCATCCACCAAGTGTTTGACTTTAGCGGGAGCTGACATGATCGCGTTACTATCACGCATTTATTGTTTACCAGTAAATGTATTGGCTGTTGACTTGACCTGAGCTCTTCACGGGCATCTTTTAAATACAGTATATCATTGGAGGGTTGGCATTCATGTTGTGAATCGTGTTAACTTAACACTAGTTTAACAACAGCCTAAAAACGCGTTAGTAGGCTGCATATCCGTTTGTGCAATGGATGTGAGCAAATGGGAATATCTCTTCTTGCGTCCTGCACCCCAGTCTCACTACAAAAATGCATCAAACAGGAATGCTAGCCATTGCTCCCCTAGCTCTGTTGCATGAATCCACCTGCTAACACTTTGCTTGCAGCATGGTAAGTTGTCATTATTATTATAGGTGTGTATTGTAGCCACCAAATAATAATTGGTGGAGTGTGGATTGTTCCGGTAATAAATATGTGGCAAGGTCCCAATTGGGGCCAGACATCCCTATTCATAATCAGACAGAAACCCAGGAGGGTCAGAGTTCAGCTGGACTGTTCATTATCTGACCCTGATAACAATACACACCTACACACATTCACACAAGCCTTCACAAAGAGAGTCTTTCCGTGCATTTTACATTTACATTTTACACGTTTACATTTTCATACATTTCTTGGGGTCCACAAAAACTTTAAACATCACGTAATACATTCTAAATATAACTTTTATCTCTGTTTGACTTTTATGGTCAGAGATTTGTATCACTGCGTTTTACTTTTTGGGTCAGATCTTTTGCGACACATTTATTTTTTTTTTAAAAAGAAATGTATTCTAGCAAGTTTGAAATGGGTATTGAGTTCAGGTCTCAGATAAATGAATTGAAATGTGTTACTAACACAATTGCTTTGGCCTTAATTGCCAAGCGACAAAACCAACCAGTTTCAAACCTTTTTGTTGCTTGCTTCTTGAGGCTTTAGGGAAGGGAAGCATCCTTTGTCAACAGAAGTCCTTTACATTGTCCTTGTGTTGATCCCCCTCAATTATGTTATTGTTCTGTTCAAGTTTGTAAAGGTGTGTTATAACAATTAAAAACAAGTATACAGGATGTTTCAGAACTTCCTTATGAGCAACATCCTTCAGTGAAAAACTGTCTGAGCTGCATGTCAAAACCAATGTTACCTTATGTGGAAGGAACTCCATCCATTCGTTCCCCTGGCTCTTTGGTTATGTATCTGCCTATTACCAAAAAGGCACAAGGTGTGTGTGTCTTTATTTCAACAGGGGCTCTTTGGTTATGTATCTGCCTATTACCAAAAAGGCACAAGGTGTGTGTGTCTTTATTTCAACAGGGGCTCTTTGGTTATGTATCTGCCTATTACCAAAAAGGCACAAGGTGTGTGTGTGTGTCTTTATTTCAACAGGGGCTCTTTGGTTATGTATCTGCCTATTACCAAAAAGGCACAAGGTGTGTGTGTCTTTATTTCAACAGGGGCTCTTTGGTTATGTATCTGCCTATTACCAAAAAGGCACAAGGTGTGTGTGTCTTTATTTCAACAGGGGCTCTTTGGTTATGTATCTGCCTTTTAGCAAAAGGGCACAAGGTGCATGCGTCTTTATTTCAACAGGGAGAATCGGCTTGAGGCCATAGTCTCAAGTGAGACCTGCAACAGACCATTGCAAATCTGATCCAATCTGGCCAAGCCACAATTAGAAGGGATGTTGGGTGTTGCCTACCCATATTGGATTAAACCAGGGTCTCTGATGTGTCAGGCAGGGTCTTTAACCACTGTGCCACTAAGCCGAACATGTGTAGAGTAGAATTTATTTTGGTGGCGAGGATCGAAACCCAGGTGCCAATGTGACCGTCCACGTCTCTAACCACTACGCTATGTTGAAGATGACCAGCTAATAGACGTGCAGTACCTATAATGAAAAGAACGACCCGATTCACTCCACGGCTGGTCTGTTTCTTTAGAAAATAGTTGAATAGCTAACCACTATGCCATTTGAACAAGGTAAGGGAACTCAATCATCCCCAATACCGGGACTATATTTATAAGAAGAGGGAACAAATACATATTTTTACCATTATTATAGAAAATGCATGTTATACCTTCATAGAACTGTGCCTTCAGCCATCGAGGTCTGCAGTTCGGGAAGCCCCAAGAAAGACCGCCCCCTACTTGCCATTATTTGTAACACACTAACGAACTGCATATCGCAGTTTGAACTTGAATGAAAACAAAACGCAACACCCTTAAAAAAGTAATAATCAGTAATTATTTTTATTTCAATATATAAAAAGATGTATTGTTTTGAGAATTGTATTACTGGAGCAGAGACAAAACAATGTCCGTACACACACGCACGAGCTGGGCTCATCAGGTCGGTTCCAGAAAGCTGTCCAAAAACATCTTCCTCTTCTCAAGAAATAGCGTTGGAGTGAACACGAATCAACAAACAATATTCACGTTTTCTAAATAAAACACATATATCAAGTGACATTTAATTGTGACTGAATTAGCTGGCTAACGTAAAGAACCAGCTCTCTGGAGCCTGGACACTTTCCAATATTATAATATACACGTGTATAATTGGTAGGCTACTAATCCAAGATGATATTCGGTTTGGTAGTATTCACTACATAACGCTTAACGAGGTACTTGATTGATGTCCAGGAACAGTGTATGCACTGTAAGGCCGGGATTCAGTATGATCGGTGCAAAATCCAGTTTATAGCACTTGCCAAATAAAGGTGATTTTGGTTTGAGTTGACCTGTACCACTTTCCGCCGCAAATGTGGTCTCTGGGAATATGAGCATGGCAAGAGTGGCGCGATCACGTCGAATCTCGGCCTTAGACAGCATCCGCATTGGCTACATTTACCAAGGCAGCTTTCTGACCTTTCACCAAGTGGTCGCTTGCCTTACTAGATCAGATATTTCGATTGGATAAAAAGAATGTCCTGTATTGGTCCACCAGCGTTAAGTGGCCACTGAAACTTGATAATACAACATTACCATACACAGCAGGCCAAAACATCAGACATTAGTTTTCACAGATTACGGAGATCACGAAGAAAACCCTGAAAGGAGACTATTGCTAAATACTGATTATATTGCTTTAACCCATCGTCGGTACATATTATGGTAATGGCTCTTACAGTGGCAAGTCAAAAGCAACAGTTGTTTGAAGTGCGGTTTGAAATGTTAAGACGAATAAAAAATCTGAAGCCGTATGTCAGGGCACGTTTTCAACATTACGGTTTTCCTCCAGGGGTGTAAGCTATTCATAAGAGCAATGTATTGCAATGGAAATTAGTGTTTCAAATGTTCATACAGGTCCCCCCGTTTCACCTGGTTTGCACCCCTAGTGACTGTAACCTCAACCGTCATTCTCGCATCCCGATCGGACTGTTGTTGTCGAACACACCTTTAGTCAGTTCTCAAGTGACAATGTGGCGGAGGCGAGCGGGAAAATGTTGTCCACGGAGATGAAAATCTTAGTCAAATAGAACTGGTCGCACGGAATGTAGCGTTAATGGATGGGGTCAATAGTGACATCACCAATAATCTACCCCGCCCAGACAGCCCAGGTCACTATTGGAGTCCCCGA
Source organism: Esox lucius (assembly GCF_011004845.1). Taxonomy (NCBI): domain Eukaryota; kingdom Metazoa; phylum Chordata; class Actinopteri; order Esociformes; family Esocidae; genus Esox; species Esox lucius. The sequence continues at coordinate 32,687,611 of NC_047571.1, forward strand.
GAGGCTTGGATTTGGTAGAAGGCTTCTGTATTACACGTCAGAATTTACTGCTTACACCAGTCCTATTTGTCGAGATCTTCGCAAGGGTCTAGTATGAATTTGAGGGTGAAATAAAATCGCTAGCTACATAGCTCTCGATGCCGAGGCGCTCATACCCACAGAATGCATAATAATAATAATCAGTAACAAAACAACCTTCAAAAATTCTATAGAAAACAGAATATATATATATAGGCTATATATAAACAGACGTAATCCTCGATACAGAGGATTCTCATTAAACATTTGAGAAAGAAAAGTTCACAGTCGCTTGAAACTAAAAACAGTAACAATGCCCCCGGTCAGGTACGGTGTAAAATCAGTGTTCGGCAACTGTGTGTACATAATCATCAAAACAAAAACAATTAGGCCAGATAAACAGAATACTGCCTTTTCTGTAGGGGTGAACAACAACATCAACACCTTCATTACAAACCTGGTCAACAACTAGGAACATCTACGGTACGTAAAAGAGGTAAAACTTGCATTGCAACACGCCTACTAAAACATAAGAATATGATAAAACAGACATTAATCTGTATAAAAGCCTGAGGTATATGTGTGTACTTGTCAGAGAAGGTTGTGGAGATCAGGACTGGTAAAAAGTTGAGGACTAACATAGAATAAGATCATTATCATTAGCATGATTCAGAGAGTTAAAATCACAAAACTGAGACCAGTTGACAAGTGGAATCTATTCATGGTTGACTATCCTTGAGAAGTCAAAGCCATCTGGGGTCAGTTCCAGATTATGTGCAGCCAATCCTAAAAAGTACAATTACATTTAGTTTTCAAAACATTTTAAAACGTTTGTATTTAAAACTTTTATAATGTGAAGGTGGGGTACGGTTTTCGCCCCGAACTGACCGGACCTAAAATAGAACTGACCTCCATCACGGCATGACTACAGCAGCATTGTTCAGACATTCACTGTTATGTTGGGGTGCGTTAGTATTTGCCTAATGAACCTGGCTCCAGATGTCTTTGTATTATCTCAAAAGATGGCAAAACCATACCAACAGATCTAGGACCGGGCTAGCCTGGTAGGGCTAGCCTGGAAGGGCATGGAAAGAAAGGCAACCACTGAGTTTAGTCTTTTCTATATGACATATGGGTTGCTGAGGTAACTGAAACAGAGGCGCACGAGTCAGACAAGTGTTTCCAAAAAGAAACACTGGTAAATCGGAGACTTCTTTTACTAGCGTGTGGCCGAGTCTAGCGACAGAGAATAAAAACAAATACTTGTGAGAAACCCAACGCCTGTCAATCTCTTAGCCTACTCCCCAAAACACCCGAATACAGACACATAGTTAACATAAGAAATTGGTAACTCAACGTTGCAATGACTGGTGTTGGCAAAGTGGTAAATCTGTGTATTATAAAAAAAAAAAGACAAAAAAAAAAGAAAATACTATATTGTCCAAAATAGATAACGTGTCATCTCTACACGTGTATAAAACAATCCTGAGAGGTAGAAGTTAAAATACATGTCAACACTATTTTGCAAGTTCATTTGTCCGTTGCTAACATTCTGCCAGTGCCGGGACGCCCCAACCTGTCGCGCTTCTCTGCTCTTCAGCCGTCAGTCAGTGACAATGTGGTGTACTCCCAAACAAAGACGGACAACAGACTGTGTAATGAAGAGAGAAGCTTCATCACCCAACAAAGATAAATATGTTTAACAGTCTCAAGGTTCCTCTGAGATTAGTCTTATTGTGTGTATTGTAATGTGGTCGTGTGTGTGTGTGTGTCATCCAGGTTGTGTCGTGTGTGTATATAGTATAGTCCGAGGTATGGAGTATGGTTGGTTTTGTCTGGCGGGCGGCCATCTTGACCGGACGACAGAGAAATGACTGAGGTAATTATGACAACCATAGACAGCATGAGGTATTGACTGACCAGATGGTCCAACACGAGAACTTATCACATGGATGTTTCTCAGAGATCCACAGCAGAGCTTATTTCTCCCACCCTTGAGAACTCCTGCAGGCTGATGTACCAGAGGAATTGACTTGATCCGTAATGACAAATCACAGGTAGCAACAAAAACAACAAAATACATCTAAAAACAATTATACCGTTATCACGTTAATTAACTTAGCAGCTGCATTCAAGTTGGTTTAAAAAAAAAGAATAATAAAAAATAAAAATAAAATCACTGAGATCAGGTGAGTCTTTGACATATGCCAGGAGCACACGTCTCCACGTGGTGATGTCACTGCGTGGTGATGTCACTGCGTGGTGATGTCACTGCGTGGTGATGTCACTGCGTGGTGATGTCACTGCGTGGTGATGTCACTGCGTGGTGACGCCTTTGTAACGGAGGACTTAGTTGCTGGATTCTTTGGGAGGTAGGTCGTCGTCGTCGTCGTCAGCGACCGACGTTACTGTGGAGACCGGACAGTCTGAGGTAGTGCCGGCGGTTGTCCTGGCGATCTGGGAGATGCGTTCTTCCACACAGCCGGCGGAGAGACGAGCCTCTGCGTCGTGGTCCCAACACTCCTCTATAGTCTCACACACCTGAGACAAGCCCTGTACACACACACACACACACACACACACACACATTAAGAGACGCACCCCCTCTTTCCTGAGGTAATTACTGTCCTAAATCAAACCGTAAACACATGACCAAATACAATGTTACAGATACGTTACAGGAACGTTCTTCCCCGTGTTATGAACAAGGTGCCTGAGTTGACCACATCCCGTCCACTGTATTCTAGAGGAATGCCATGTTGTAAACTAGATCCTGTTCCAGTGAATGTTCCTAATGTGTCACGTCGGTGTTCCTCACCGGGTGTTTGAGCCAGGCGTCCTTCAAGACGGGCCTCATCTTCTTGTGGACCACCACCTCCTGCAGGTCTTCCAGGGACGGGTGCAGGCCGATCTCCTCCTCAAACGGCAGCATGTACTCCCCCACAGCACCTTGAGACAAGAGTTTGTTTGAGGAATGGCTGAAATGAGGCCGAGGGGCCCACCCCGCAGTTCTCCAGGGAGCACGCAGCTCTCACCATCTCCATCGGTGCATCGCGAAACCAGCTCCCACAGTACCAGGCCCACGCCGTACATGTCTATCCTCAGGAACGAGTCTCTCTGGAAGTTTATCGCCCCCTCCAGGACCTCCGGAGCCATGTAACGCCACGTACCAACCTGTGGGGGGGGGCATATCAGTAAAGTGTGTGTGTTGGTTTTAATAGACCACTTGTGTGGCCAAAATTCCCCTTGAAAGGACAGCAACATGTCAAGTGTGTGTGCGTGTGTGTTTACCTGTCCGTGGGTGTCTCCCGGTGGTTTCCCAGGCTCAAAGCGGACCGCCAGACCAAAGTCTCCGATCACCGCGGCCAGATCATCCCTCAACATCACATTCTTGCTCTTAAAGTCCCTGCAAAACATGACCCGTATCCAGATCAGTAGGATTTCCACACATTCACCAAGAACTAATGTTTTGGGTTCAAAATCAAGAGCTCTGCCCGGCACTTTTTCCAGAAAAATTCAGAATTTTCTTACGAAGGCAGTCAATGGTCATTCACAGACAGCCCAGCTCTGAACATGTTTCCAGCAATGGTATCGTGTCCCGAAGACCCAGATACGAAAACACAGTTCAACATGCAGACAGCTGTAATGTTAATCTTAACTGGTGCCATATCCACTTAGGTCACTTGATGTTACCTGTGTGCAATAGTGGGTTTGGGACCTTCGCCCTTAGAAATGGCTGTGTCTTCGTGAAGGTAAGCCAAACCACGGGACATAGTCTCAGCAATGTGGCACAACTCTGACCAGGTCACAGTACTTCCCTTAAGGTAGTCAGTCAAGGAACCCTGTCAAGACAACCAACACACACACACACACACACACACACACACACACACGTCGTTGAGATCAACAAGGATTTCACTACGGATTAGAAGCACCACATGGACCCGTTCTCATTGATGGGTCAGTGACATCACTCACCCGCTCGTGGAACTCCATGATCAGCCAGAGCTCCGCCTCCAGGTTGCTGCCGTGTTTCTCCGCGGCGATGTAGCGCAGGAGATTCTCATGTTTCATACCAGGAGTCATGAAGATGTCCCTCTCGTTCTGCCACGACTGCTTATCCTACACACACGCACACACACACACACACACACACATTAGAGTTTATAATGGCATTATTTATACACAAACACACACTGTAACAGAGCAGGCTTGCAGATATATCCATGTTGTGGCGACAAACAAAACAACCTTAAAATGTGAAGAAATCACCAAGCAGGATTGTATCCAAGGTAGCCACCAGCTAGTATTCTGCAGAGGGAACATGGGCTGGGTTCCAAAACGAGTACTTATGTTCTTCCAAGAGTACGTACGGGATACTGTCTAGTAGTGGACAACGGAGAGCCCGCAAAATGGGTTTCAAACATGCTTGTGTAAACCTGGCCCGTAAACCTGGCCCGTAAACCTGGCCCGTAAACCGGGTGATCAAAGCAGGGAGCAGCAGTGACTTCCTCCCACCACCAGGGCCAAATCCACTGGGCCCGGGACACTTGGTTTTCCCTGACCTTCCAGATTCGCCACAGAACGCCCGTGAAGCTACACACGCTCAGGCCAAGGTTACGTTCTCAGGTTTGAAAACCCCACGGAAGAACAGCGGTTGCCTCATGTACTCGGTATACGAACACAAGAACGCATTTCTAAACACTGGGATGGTGTCCCCCGCTATTCCGTCAAAATCCCCATCTCACCTGAATCGGGAAGATCTTCACAGCGACGTATTCACTCAGCAGCTGGGCCTTCCACACACAGCCGAAGCGCCCCCTGGCCTTCACCTCCAGTAACTGCAGAGGCTTCAGCCCCACCATGGGGGAGGGAGGGGTCACCGCCGGGTCCTGGCACACAGACAAACAAGGGGAGAAAGCAGAATTTCCTGGTTACCATTTAGTCGGATCCTAATAGAGAGACAATGTTACACCACAACATCGCAGACAGAAATCGTACGCGTGTAGACGACTCTGTGCCTTAAAGAATGCCCAGAGACACGTCCGAGCCACATCGCGTACGTCTTCTATCCGAGCTGCCGAGAAGCCGGCACCGGTCCGATGAAGCGGTCTCACCTCGCCGAGGTCCACGTGTCCATAGGGAGGCTTGCGGCGTCGGTACATCCACAGGGCCAGAACCAGACCCAGGGACAGGACACAGAGAGGGAGCAGGCTGTACACCAGGACATTCACCAGGGACAGTCCTCTGGGAGGGAGGCGGATCTTTACTGTGGGAAGGGGGGAGAAGAGGTCGTGCCGGACGTCAGGAGACCCGGTCTGAATGTTTGTTTTTTCTATTTTTAAGTGGATCTCCGTTGCAAATGTTCAGTGGAATTTCAAAACGAAAACAAAACAACGTGAAAGATGACGTCCACTCACCCCGGTTGCCGATGGCAACGAGGTCTGGCAGGTGTGTGAACCGCTCATTGCAGTAGTTCCCCTCACAGCAGCAGAAAAACACCTGGGGGTTCTCTTCCATGGACACACACTCCTGCCTGATGACACACACACACACGTTATGAACACTAAAGAGTATCTACTACTGTAAGAACTCTTACATGAGGAACAGCATTAGAACCTCACTGTTGTTTACGGATGATTTGAAGCATAATAACACATTATTAACCAGGAGTGTCAAGTACCTAACGTGGGTGTTCAAATAGTGTTCAGTACCTGTCATAGCAGTTGGTGAGTAGTGTTCAGTACCTGTTCAGTAGTGTTCAGTGTGAACCTGCTCCGTGTGTTAGACGCAACTCTCCTGCTTCCTGCCTTTTGCCAGCCTTCCTTTCTTTTCTTACTTTTACATTTTCTTTTCATCTTTTACCTTTGTTTCATTTTTGTTCTATATTTGTTTTAATCATATTTTTACAATTATCTTTTAAAAGAGGACCTCAGCAAAGTTCTTTTGTATTTTTGAGTGATGTTTTATGATGGAGGAGCTAAGACAGCTATTGGAGGAACGGATCAACCGCTTAGAAGATTTAGTCACCAGAGCGCTCCTCCGGTCGGACTGTGGGTCTTGTCCCGCAGGTGAGTCAACAAATGCTAATGCTAACATAGCACAACAGGCTAACCTAAGGCTATATAGTTCTAAAGATTTCCCTATATTTGATAGAACACTGTCAAAACTGGTGAACAGATCAGAGCAATTTCAGAGCGAACGGCTGAATAAGACGATAACACAGCTTGAAATATGTGAGAGTGAAGTATTCATTGACTCTGTAGCAGCTACTCTAGGGGTTGAGCTACCAAATGCTAACGGACAGACACAGATTGGTATACAAGGGCTTACTTCAAATCTAGACCACTCTGTCACGGACCTGGCTGACACTCTCCCTTGGACATGTGCTAATGCCACTGGATTAACCACAGAGGCTTCCCCAGACCAACCTTTCCCAATGACACATCTTACTGGCACAACACCGGGGTTAGACCGAAGGAATCAACTCCAACACTGACTTGGTCTGATGTCGTGAGCCACAGAGGCAAATCCAACAAGAAATCAAATAGGAGAGCACTAACCCTCAATAAACTACCTAAACTCACTGCAAAACAGGTACGATCCACTGACTCAGAACAAAATGTGTGTAAATGAACCTAAGGAAGCTAACCACAACACTAGCATTATGGCTAACCAAAATCTAAGAAATAGCCCTAAAACTACTGATAGGACGAGGGAAAGAAGAAACTTTGCTAACTGCACATCTGATAAGCCAGATACTACTTTGATTGGGGACGACATAACCAAGCATATCAGATTGGCAAAGACTGAAAACCTAACCATGGCTGACACATGGGTCATAGAGCTGACAGAAATGTTGCCAGTTATTCTCTCTAAACATCCAAGCAACATGCAGATTATTATCCACACTGGGTCTTTTGACATTCTACAAAGGAAAACTGTCTCTGACATCCTGAAAAATTATTTTCCTATGCATCCTGGAGAAAATAAACAATTTTCAACAATATGTTTTCATCTCAGGCCTCATTCCAACCTTGAGGAAAGGAATTGAATCTTTTAGCAGACTCCTTTGGGCTGAATACATGGCAGACATTGGCATGCCTCAACCACGGGATAAGGTTTATTGACAATTTCAATATTTTGACCGCTTTAGATCTGATAGGGTTCATCCAAACATCATGGGATGCCGGCTGCTTGGTGCCAACCTACGTCATGCTCTTGGTATTCCATTTCCAAACAAGATAAGCATGAAGGACAGAACTCATAGGCAGAGTATTCACCCCCCCCCCCTCCTGACCCTCTAACTAAAATCACCCAATGCTTCCAGAAGTTGTCCCAAATGGGGGCACAACAACTCCCACCCCCGCCTTCACCACACTCACCCTGTCCACCTCAATCACACCCATCCTATCCCCCTCCCCCTCTCCCCCTCCCCCCTCCCCCACACTCCCCAATCAGGGAGCTAGTTCTAACCAAAGAGAGCAGAGCTCATCTCAGTGATGTGCTTCGGGTCCCTGCTATTGTGAAAATAGCAATGCCCACTGTTTTAAGTACAAGCTAGGACCCAGTATCTCTGTCCCTGTGTTGATTAGAAATAGAAGGAACCGTGAGCATGCAACCCATAAAGTAAACTTGTCTAATCTGTTATCTGTAACATGTCAACCCACTAGTCCAGGAACCCCTATTATATCTATTAAGCTGGCTTTACTTAATATCAGATCTCTCACCAACAAATCATTCTTGGTAAATGACATTATAATATCCTACAACCTAGATTTAATGTTTCTCACTGAAATGTGGCTAACAGAAGATTGTAGTTCTGCAATTCTTAACGAGACGGCACCCGAACAATGTAGCTTTAGGAATACGTTTGGAAATGGTAGAAAAGGAGGAGTGGTTGCCCTATTCAAAGACACTAGGTAATTTTATTTCTTTTGAATACCTCTGTTTTACATTGAAGGGCACCCCCAAAATTCAGTTTTTAACCATTTACAGACCTCCATGATATTCTGCATATTTTATTGATGATTTTGCTGAACTATTCTCTGTTATATCAGTTGATCATAACTTGTTTATTATTACAGGGTATTTTAACATCCACATAGATAATAGTACGGACAATAATGCCAAATAACTTTTTGCACTACTTGACACTTTTGATCTCATTCAACATGTGAAAGAGTGTACACACACTCAAGGCCACATTCTAGATCTGGTTCTCTCTAAAGGTCTGGATATTCCCTCTGTCATGGTTAAAGACTTGGCCCTGTCTGATCATTTCGGTGTCTTTTTTGATTCACTTATCACCCCAAATGTTCCAGTGAACTCTGTTTCTGTTAAGAATAGGTACATTCATGAGAGTACCAATGCTCAGTTTATGGAAGCCATAGCTATCTCTCCAACAATAAGTGCTGAGTCAGTTGATGTACTCCTGGATAATTTGTATGCTAAAATATTGAATGTCATGGATCGTGTTGCACCGGTAAAGGTAAAGAAAACTATGAGCAAACAGAAAACACCATGGAGAACCACCATGATGGTAAGAACCCTGAAAAGAGAATGTAGGAAAGCAGAATGTAAGTGGAGGAAAACCAAACTTCAAATCCACTATGATATCTATAAACAAAGCCTTGGTAGCTTCAACAATGAGTTACGCATGGCCAGACAGCAACATTTATCAGGAATGGACAACAAGAATATCAACAATACCCGCACTTTATTTGTCATGGTCGACAAGCTTACAAACCCAGTAAAGATAGCATCAGAACTCATGTCCACTGTGAAATGTAATGAATGTGTGATTCTATAGTGAAAAAAGTATTAGACGGAACATCAGAAGTACACAGTCTAACAAGGACTCTGTACCGTCACCACGACCACCAAGAAATAACATGGTTATGTCGCATTTTAATACAATTGATGAAAAATCCCTAGAAGAAACTAAAAGCATCCACTCACTGTCGACACACTGCCATCAGACTTTTTTCAAACAATTTTTAACTCTATAACAATGGCAAATAGTAAATAGCTCTCTGCAATCAGGCATTTTCCCAATGTCTCTAAAACAGCTGCCATTAAGCCCCTATTAAAAAAAGAGAACACTGGATGCATCTATAATGAACAAATCTCCCTTTTATAGCCAAGATCATTGAGAAGGTTGTCTTCAATCAATTTAGCAATTTTGTGACCTCAAGCGGTCTCTTAGACAAATTTCAGTCAGGTTTCAGACCACACCACAGTACTGAAACGGCCCTGATTAAAGTTCTAATTGATATATGGCTGAATACTGATTCTGATAAAATAACAGTTCTGGTTCTATTAGATCTCAGCGCAGCATTTGACACTGTAGATCATAGAACACTTATAGATGGGCTGAAAAATTGTGTAGGAATCTCCAGGACAGTCCTTGATTGGTTCAGATCTTATCTAAATGGGCGGAGTTACTTTGTCACCATTGGTAATCATGAATCTGTTAGGATGGCTATGACATACGGAGTTCCACAGGGATCAGTTCTCAGACCGCTTCTGTTCAATCTCTATATGCTACCTCTGGACCAAATTCTACAAAACAACATTAACTACCACAACTATGCCGATGATATTTATATGGCTCTCGAACCATATGACAACAGCTCAATAGACTCTGTGTCACTGTATAGAGCACATAAATACCTGGATGAACCAAAATTGTCTACAATTAAACCAAGATAAAACAGAGATTCTTGTGTTTGGCAACAAAAATAAAAGAACAAGTATTAGTAAAGAGCTGGATTCTCTGGCCCTTAAAACCAGGGATCAAGTGCGTAATCTTGGTGTTCTGATAGACTCAGACCTCACATTTAACTGTCATATCGAAGCAGTCACCAAAACAGCATTCTATCATCTAAAAAATATAGCCAGAATCAAAGGCCTGGTGTCCCAAAAAGACCAAGAGAAGCTCATCCATGCTTTTATCTCTAGTAGGGTTGACTACTGTAATGGCGTCTTAACTGGACTCCTGTTAAGATTTGTTTAGAATGCTGCTTCTAGAATGTTAACCAGGACCAAGAGAACAGAGCACATCACTCCGGTTCTTAAATCTTTGCATTGGCTTCCAGTTAGTTACAGAATAGATTTCAAAGAGGTGCTTTTAGTTTATAAATCTCTGAATGGTTTAGGACCTGAATGCATTTCTGATTTGTTTGCAGAATATACACCGAGCAGGGCTCTTAGATCCATGAACACCGGGCAGCTAGTAGAGCCCAGAGTCCAAACTAAACATGGAAAAGCTGCATTTAGCACTTATGCTGTACACAACAGGAATAAACTACCAGAAGATCTTAGACGTGCCCCAAACGCTTCTCTTCTGACATGGCTAGAAATGAGCACTTAAACTTAACCACACGGTTTAGCCTTATAGCTTCCTATGTTTTTATCCCATTTGTAATCTTTATACGTTTTCTTATTGTATTTTTTATTATTATGATGCATTCATTTACTTTGATGTTTTCATTTGAGTATTTGTTTTTATGTTATTGTACTTTCATATATTTTTCTTTGTAAAGCACATTGAATTGCTTCGATGTATGAATTGTGCTATATAAATTAACTTGCTTGCTGCTACCTGTCATAGCAGTGGGTGAGTAGTGTTCAGTACCTGTCATAGCAGTGGGTGAGTAGTGTTCAGTACCTGTCATAGCAGTGGGTGAGAAGTGTTCAGTACCTGTCATAGCAGTTGAAGTCGTCCAGCCAGCAGCCTTTCTTCACCAGTTTGATGGTTCCAGAGATGTTGAGCCAGGAGGCGTAGCAGTGCAGTCTTTTCTCCTTCTCCCCCTCACACCTCTCCAGGCCACTCTGGTTGGTTCGCTCCGTACGCCAGTTATCATTGTAGTACACACACTCCCTGGTCTCCACGTCCCCATGGCCCCATCCTACAGAGAGAAAGGCTGGTTACTCTATCAGAGAGGTAGCCTGACCACACAGTTACCCTGTCAGAGAGGTAGCCTGACCACACAGTTACCCTGTCAGAGAGGTAGCCTGACCACACAGTTACCCTGTCAGAGAGGTAGCCTGACCACACAGTTACCCTGTCAGAGAGGTAGCCTGACCACACAGTTACCCTGTCAGAGAGGTAGCCTGACCACACAGTTACCCTGTCAGAGAGGTAGCCTGACCACACAGTTACCCTGTCAGAGAGGTAGCCTGACCACACAGTTACCCTGTCAGAGAGGTAGCCTGACCACACAGTTACCCTGTCAGAGAGGTAGCCTGACCACACAGTTACCCTATCAGAGAGGTAGCCTGACCACACAGTTACCCTATCAGAGAGGTAGCCTGACCACACAGTTACCCTATCAGAGAGGTAGCCTGACCACACAGTTACCCTATCAGAGAGGTAGCCTGACCACACAGTTACCCTATCAGAGAGGTAGCCTGACCACACAGTTACCCTGTCAGAGTGGATGGTGGATGTATTTAATGAGCAATATATACATTGTTTAAATAAATGTCACATGTCAAATAAAATGTTTGAAAAGGTTTTTGTCTATATATACACATTGGTCCAGAACATAAAATCATGCTGGTCACAGCCCCTGCTGTCAATAGAAACTCTCCATTGAGCACATTTAGTCTTAAGATATGTATTGGAGAAAATGGTCCCTGCGGTTTGACTCCATTTTCTGAAACTAAATTCAGTCAGGCCTGCAGGAAATGAATTGTAATGCAATTATCTGAATGGGAAGGTGCAGTTTTGAAAAAGGTAGACAAAAAACATCATAAACCACCAGGAGACTCCCTACTTACAGTCAATATTAACCAGGTTTAACCAGATAAACGGCGCCATCACCGGATGCGCTACAGGACTGGGTCATTAGTCAGGCATGTTGTCACTAACGTTGACTCACTTTAAGCAGGACATCACCCCCCTCCTAAATGTCCTATTGTTGAGACTACAAACACTCTCTTTGTTGGATTCTGTCTGCTAGACAAAAATTAAAGAGACATATGCAATTCTGGCCATCACAAAAACTATTTCGCATCACTCCCTGTAGCAGGGTCAACTAAAAACAAGAGCAGTATAAAAGTTGATTGACTGATATAATCTCCTCCATACCTGATTTTTATCCATTTTAAATAACTCCCCCATTGTTGATAGGAACAACTAGTTGAAATAATCTCCATCTCTGAAACTAAAGACAGATTTAAATAATCTCTCCCATTGCTGATATCTGAAAGTTCCTAATCCACGATAGGTCCATCACAACATCCCACATTTAGCAGCAAGTCAATGACCCGAGACCGGATCAATTAAATGGATTTAATAAAGCCGTTTTTACATCAACGGCAATCTGGGGTTGAAGCGCAACTGGTTTTTGTTCACCAGGACAAAAGCCGAAAACAAAATGTGAATTTCCTATCGCACGTAGCTTATTGATTTCCTGTAAAGATGTCACTATCACCACCCTGTTACGTTGGATGAAGACACCCAAACCATGTTTAAAAACAGTACACTACATAGGGAATAGGGTGTCAAAACAGTACACTACATAGGGAATAGGGTGTCAAAACAGTACACTACATAGGGAATAGGGTGTCAAAACAGTACACTACATAGGGAATAGGGTGTCAAAACAGTACACTATATAGGGAATAGGGTGTCAAAACAGTACACTACATAGGGAATAGGGTGTCAAAACAGTACACTACATAGGGAATAGGGTGTCAAAACAGTACACTATATAGGGAATAGGGTGTCAAAACAGTACACTACATAGGGAATAGGGTGTCAAAACAGTACACTATATAGGGAATAGGGTGTCAAAACAGTACACTACATAGGGAATAGGGTGTCAAAACAGTACACTACATAGGGAATAGGGTGTCAAAACAGTACACCACATAGGGAATAGGGTGCTGTAATAACAGGCTGCGGCTTAAAGGAACAATATGAAGTACAAACAACAACAAAGTGGCCATTCTGTCACAAACACAAATGTCCCTTTAAACCAGATTAATTACTTCTTACTTTTGAATAGAGTCAGAAAAGGTTGTCTTTTAGGCATTCACCAAAATGAAGTAAAAAACACTAAATTTGAGAACTATAGTTGATTATATTTTAAACAACACCTAAAATGTACAATGTCCGTTAAGGTTCAGGTCTATGGATTCTAGTGGTCTAATTCACTTAATGAAGAAGTTACATTTGAAGCCACATCTAACAGGACACATTTTAAAATATGTTTGTAACTGTCAATTTTACTGTGGGATTAAGAAAATAGTCACATCAAACATATATAGTCTGACAGAAAGCAAAAACCTAACGGCGCTAGGCTAACACCAGCCTATGTAATGACTATTACAGATGGTCCCATGTTGAAAGATCCCTCATGTCATTGCTGATAGGTGGTCACATGATGAGAGAATCTGCAATTGTGCACATGATAACAGTGTTCAGCAGACAATTCTACAGACTAATGCTACGGTCAGTACCACTGTCACACTGTAACACCACTGTCAGTAGAGAAGTCTGTACCTCAACACCACTGTCAGTAGAGAAGTCTGTACCTCAACACCACTGTCAGTAGAGAAGTCTGTACCTCAACACCACTGTCAGTAGAGAAGTCTGTACCTCAACACCACTGTCAGTAGAGAAGTCTGTACCATAACACCACTGTCAGTAGAGAAGTCTGTACCATAACACCACTGTCAGTAGAGAAGTCTGTACCTCAACACCACTGTCAGTAGAGAAGTCAGGGCCTATATTAAACATTCATTGTTCTGTCCTGAATTTCTTTTGAAGAAAACTGACAACTTTGTGTTTCTCTGACAGCATCTCTCCTGTCAGAAATGATTTAACACTGATTCTGACAGCAGATGTAGTCACAGTCCATGTTCAATTCCTTGTGGCAGTGTGTTATTGTAAACATCCTAATACACTAGACCAGTGAATACTTTACTAGTGGCTGTCACGATGCTGTGGCGTGTGTGTCATGTTGTGGGTGTGTGTGTGTTATGAGCATTCTGATACACGCTTGTTGAGGTGTTTGCCAATACATCAGGCTCTGAAACAGAGCTGTAGCCGAGTATATACAGCTACATTAACTTATGCGTTCGACTTCAACGTGACACAGCGACAGATGCAATTTGCATAATGCAAATAGCCTACTATCACAGTCACATAATTTATCAGGATCTCTACGAACATCAAAGACCACATTTCCAATAGTGTTACAACATCAAAACAAAACGGACCGGAAATGTAGCAGTCTGTTTTATTTGGGTTTGTGTTGATACTGTCGTTACTCAGTGATCACGTCTCGGTATCAACAAAGACACTCATTGCCGTACGTAGGCTACAATCCGTGACGCGGCAGCGCCGCATCAAAACCAAGCTATGTGATGGTACGTCTCCACATCCACCAAGACTTCAACCGCTTGACTTATTCTAGTTACAGCAGGAAAGATCCCGGTGAAAGGACGTTTAACGTTACAACACGTGACCTGACTACGATAAAGGGGAATACAAACTAACTGGGCTGGGCTACTGTTGCAAGTCAGTTTATCACGTAATAAACAAGGAGACAAGCCTACGTGGATTATCCTAGGATTGCTGTTTTCAATCATGTTATCTACATCACAAAAAAAATCAAAGCGTACCGCAAATCTTGCACATGAATTTCGGGTCAGCAACTTTTGCCGTCTGTTCAAAAACATAACGTTACCACGGATGCGTCGATCGCTTACCTGCACACAAAGTTCCCAGTAGAAGAGAACAAGTTAACCAGGAAAACGCCATGATGTTTTCTTTTCAATATAAGACAGGGAAGACTCTCTCTTTCTTCACCCGTAGCAAACATTTAAACCGGAGTTCGTCAAACAATCATTCCATCATCACAGCAATGACCAAAGGCCTCTCGGGTCCATCCAACCACAGCGTGTTGGTCAGTAGCCTCGATCCCCAACTGGGCAACAATGTTTCAGGACGAGGTCAGGGAAGAACACCGACAGTGTAACCAACCCGTGTGCGAATAGTCCAGCATTCCCGATAGCTGGCTCCCGATTAAAATCTACTATAGCTAATGAAAGTTTGTGTTTTTTCTATGTTAGAGAAAGCTATAGTAAGCTAAGCTACCCGTTGCGTCGTGAGGTCGGGGTTTACATGCATGTTAGTGATCTGTGTCCAAAATGGCTTTTGATGGGGGATGGACTGCGAGCTGGGAAACCCGGATGTGTAAACACAAAGAGTGGAATTTAAGAAGCGGGAGGAGCTGATGACATTGCGTGACATTATGATGAATCAGGAGAAATTCTATAGCAATGTCGACATCCGTAATCGAACAACTCACTATCCCTTTTTATTTTAAAAAAAATCTGTATTAATGAGACCTGTTTTTCCCCAAAACATCAGAAATACATAATGGAATATAATTTAATGTAGGCCTACCCTTTTAACAATAAACATTGCCATAAATATTATAAGCTGTTGTTACCATTGTTTTAAATGGGCTTAAGGGAAGCGTCGGCATATGCCCTCTCAAAGGTATCAATCTGGCTGATAATACATATAGTAACTTAGTTTCTAATAAAAAATAAATCTTATTGCCTTGGGCCCTCATCTGCACTTCAACAGGAACAGCTGTATGAGGCTTCCAGTTACTTCCAGAAAACAACAAGCCTGCTACAGGGTGTTCTGGCTTCTAAACCAATTAGAACAAGACTGGGGCCAGGGATGTACTATTCTAAACTAACAGAGGAATGTAACACGAGACAAAGCATTCCCTCATTATATTCACCATGTCGCCCATGTAAGCGCAAAAAACACAAAGGCACACCCCTTTTTCACACACACACACACACACACACACACACACAGGAACGACCCTATCTCACACACCCTATTAACCCTGTAACAGACAACCTATATTGATCGTGACCTGTAACTCGATATACGTTCAGGGAAACTTAAAATTTAAACACAAATGTTCGCTCATCGTCAGGCAACGCAGCAGAAAAGAAGCCAGCTGGTCACAGATAGAAACAAATGGGATTCCAAAGAGAAGACACTCATGACATAATATAGAGAGTGAGCACTAGATCCCAGGAAACCAGGAGAAACCAGCGGGTCAGAACCTATCAGGCCCGGCCTGAGCTACTGATGCCCTTAATGATGTCAACCTAGACCTACACAGATCCGTTACATTAAATCCATGTTATTGTGACTTATCAACAATGGGACATGTTCCTTAACCCCTCAACTGTCTCTTCCCAATGGCCCCTCTACATCTGTATTCATAACAACTGAAACAAGGTCACTTCAAATAAAACCGTTTCTTACGAGCTCAATGTCTATTTGGCCTGGAAAGTGTTCTGCCACGATGATGAGAAGACAAAATGAGATTCCCACATATTCAGACTACATGTTGATAACAGTACATAACAAAAAACATCTAAAATGTTTTCAAGTATAGTATGACTATCAGATGTGTTCTTTGTGTCATAAATGCATGACGTGAATGCATGAACAAGAGAGATACAATATACTCATCAGTCCTATATTCTCCTGATTATATATAATATACTCATCAGTCCTATATCCTCCTGACAATAACCAATACACTCATCAGTCCTATATCCTCCTGACTATATACCATACACTCATCAGTCCTATATCCTCCTGATTATATATAATATACTCATCAGTCCTATATCACCCTGACAATAACCAATACACTCATCAGTCCTATATCCTCCTAATTATATACAATATACTGATCAGTCCTATATCCTCCTGATTATATACAATATACTGATCAGTCCTATATCCTCCTGATTATATACAATATACTCATCAGTCCTATGTCCTCCGGATTATATACAAAATATTCATCAGTTCTATATCTTCCTGATTATATACAATACACTCATCAGTCTTATAGACTCAACACTACAAGTTATACATATAGATATTAAAACACACTCATCCTTCTTATATGCCCCTGACTATATAAAATACACTAATCAGATTTTCTTTCCCTTTCCTCATTTCAAGGAGGTCCCAACAATAGAGTGGCGAGAACAAGTTTTTGATACACTGCCGATTTTGCAGATTTTCACACTTACAAATCATGTAGAAGTCAGTTATTTTTATCATAGGTACTCTTCAACTGTGAGTGGCGGAATCTAAAACAAAAAATCCAGAAAATCACATTGTATGGTTTTTAAGTAATTAATTTGATTGCATGACATAAGTATTTGATACATCAAAATAGCCAAATTTAATATTTGGTACAGAAACCTTTGTTTGCAATTACAGATATCATACGTTTCCTGTAGTTCTTGACCAGGTTTGCACACACTGCAGCAGAGATTTTCGCCCAGTCCTCCATACAGACCTTCTCCAGATCCTTCAGGTTTCAGGGCTGTCGCTGGGCAATACAGACTTTCAGCTCCCTCCAAAGATTTTCTATTGGGTTCAGGTCTGGAGATTGGCTTGGCCACTTCAGGACCTTGAGATGCTTCTTACGGAGCCACTCCTTAGTTGCCCTGGCTGTGTGTTTCGGGTCATGTCATACTGGAAGACCCAGCCACGACCCATCTTCAATGCTCTTACTGAGGGAAGGAGGTTGTTGGCCAAGATCTCGTGATACATGGCCCCATCCATCCTCCCGTCAATACGGTGCAGTCGTCCTGTCCCCTTTGCAGAAAAGCATCCCCAATGAAATATGTTTCCACCTCCATGTTTCACAGTTGGGATGGTGTTCTTGGGGTTGTACTCATCCTTCTTCTTCCTCCAAATACGGTGAGTGGAGTTTAGACCAAAAAAACTGTATCATCCAGATGGTCATTGGCAAACTTCAGACGGATCTTGGCCAACAACCTCCTTCCCTCGTAAGAGCATTGAAGATGGGTCGTGGCTGGGTCTTCCAGTATGACAACGACCCGAAACACACAGCCAGGGCAACTAAGGAGTGGCTCCGTAAGTAGCATTTCAAGGTCCTGAAGTGGGCTTGCCAATCTCCAGACCTGAACCCAATAGAAATTCTTTGGAGACAGCTGAAAGTCCGTATTGCCCAGCGACAGCCCCGAAAACTGAAGGATCAGGAGAAGGTCTGTATGGAGGAGTGGGCCAAAATCCCTGCTGCAGTGTGTGCAAACCTGGTCAAGAAATACAAGAAACGTATGATATCTGTAATTGCAAACAAAGGTTTCTGTACCAAATATTAAATTCTGCTTTTTTGATGTATCAAATACTTATGTCATGCAATAAAATGCAAATTAATTATGTAAAAATCATACAATGTGATTTTCTGGATTTTTGTTTTAGATTCCGTCTCTCACAGTTGAAGTGTACCTATGATAAAAATCACAGACTTCTACATGCTTTGTAAGTAGGAAAACCTGCAAAATCGGCAGTGTATCAAATACTTGTTCTCCCCACTGTATATTACTTTACCCTTTTCTCCAGAAGTTTTAATTCCAAGAGTGTTTCATACAAACACCTCTCATACTCCTCATTTGTGTTGTGTTCAGTTTGAAAGATGAAATATAAATCTCCCGTGATATTTATTGATCTTCATGTCCTCTACTCCAGTTTAAAAGGGGTTGACTTATAGTTTAATTAAAATCCCCAAACACATACAAGTATATCTAAACCATGTTGTTAGTAAACACTACAGCTTTGGTCTGCATTGGAAGTTTCACTTTAATTTCACTTTATAAATAAGCAAAATACTGGAAACTCCCGAAATGTATCTTAACTTCAATGAAGCATGTGCAGAAGTATTGCAAGTAAAGGAATTGGATATTTCAGTGAAAAAAACTCTCTGTTAACGTAGGAACCAAATAGTCATATCTCATATTCTAATTCATGATCAATTATTGTACAGGATATGTGTTTCTCAGAAATGATCCTTGAAGTGCGTACACCGCCCCCCATAGGCTGAGACAAAGAACCACTAAAATGCCTTCAGGTTTCATGTGTCAGAGTGGAGTGACTAAATGCTTAACCATGCTAACCTTACTCAGCATGATTCATTTTGGAACAGTTTTGGTTGCGTTTCTTTTATCACATATCATTGATTTCTTTGTTGTTGTAAGAACAAAACAGAATAAATGGATGATTATTATAACTACATAAAACCTCACCCTTTTGGCAAACCCAAACTATCAAGCAAACAAGCAAGTTTATTTATACAGCACAATTCCTACATAGAAGCAATTCAATGTGCTTGACAAAGAAAGATAATAATAAAAAAAAATACAATAGAATAAAAACAAATACAAAAATTAAAATATCAAAACAACAACAAAATAAAAACATAGGAAGCTATAAAAGCTGTAAGGCTAAACAACGTGGTTAAGTTTAAGTGATTCAAATATGGATAGTTTCACTCAGTTTCACTCAATTTGCTCATTGCAACCCTTTAATCAGGAACATGTTTAGACCTGGGACTCCTGTTGGGTGCAATTAATGATGAGGTAGAACAGAAAACATGGAGGTTCCAGACCTCGTAGGTTAAGATTTAAATATCTCTGCTGTACATAGTAAAATTAAAAGAAAAAGGAATTACATTTAATTTACTGTAATTTACTACAGTTTAATAGTCATCACAGTACCACTAGATGGCAGCATATATTCTGACGGCTCTGTAATTTACTAAAGTTTAATAGTCATCACAGCACCACTAGAGGGCAGCATATATTCTGACAGCTCTGTAATTTACTAAAGTTTAATAGTCATCACAGCACCACTAGAGGGCAGCATATATTCTGATGGCTCTGTAATTTACTAAAGTTTAATAGTCATCACAGCACCACTAGAGGGCAGCATATATTCTGATGGCTCTGTAATTTACTAAAGTTTAATAGTCATCACAGCACCACTAGAGGGCAGCATATATTCTGACGGCTCTGTAATTTACTACAGTTTAATAGTCATCACAGCATCACTAGATGGCAGCATATATTCTGATGGCTCTGTAATTTACTAAAGTTTAATAGTCATCACAGCACCACTAGAGGGCAGCATATATTCTGATGGCTCTGTAATTTACTACAGTTTAATAGTCATCACAGCACCACTAGAGGGCAGCATACATTCTGATGGCTCTGTAATTTACTACAGTTTTATAGTCATCACAGCACCACTAGAGGTCAGCATATATTCTGATGGCTCTGTAATTTACTACAGTTTAATAGTCATCACAGCATCACTAGAAGGCAGCTCCAATCTTAAAACAATAAAGGACGACATTCTTCAGAGCACCTCAACAGGGTGTCTGACCCAATATTGCTACTACAAATCTGTATCTGTCCGCCTTTTTAGAAATAAATCTGGTAATTTTAAGTAACACAAGTATGTATATATACATATATGTATATATTTACACACCACAAAAACAAACGTTTTTAAATAAACTTTGGTAAGTCTCTGTGTTGGCCCTGCAGTACAGGATACTGCATATCAGTGTGGTCAACCAGTACTGGACACTACAAAACAGTGTGGACTAACACATGTATATTCAGATACATAACACATTAAAACAGGATTGTTGTGGAACTGAAAATGTTACCTGTCCCACATTGTTTTCAACTAGCCTCTATATGACAACAGCGTAATAGAATTCCTGAAATTGATTCCTATTTATAAACTTGAGACAAGTCAGGTCTTCTTTTTGCACGTTCCTCTTTATGATGCGCCAAATGTTTTCTATGGGTGAAAGATCTGGACTGCAGGCTGGCCATTTCAGTACCCGGATCCTTCTTCTATGCAGCCATGACATTGTAATTGATGCAGTATGTGGTCTGGCATTGTCATGTTGGAAAATGCAAGGTCTTCCCTGAAAGAGACAACGTCTGGATGGGAAGAAATGTTGTTCTAGAACTTGGATATAACTGTCAGCATTGATAGTGCCTTTCCAGATGTGTAGGCTGCCCATGCCACACGCACTCATGCAACCCCATACCATCAGAGATGCAGGCTTCTGAACTGAGCGCTGATAACAACTTGGGTTGTTCTTGTCCTCTTTAGTCCGGATGACATGGCGTCCCAGTTTTTCAAAATGAACTTCAAATTTTGATTCGTCTGACCACAGAACACTTTTCCACTTTGCCACAGTCCATTTTAAATGATCCTTGGCCCAGAGGAAACGCCTGCGCTTCTGGATCCTGTTTAGATACGGCTTCTTTTTTGACCTACAGAGTTTTAGCCGGCAATGGTGAATGGCACAGTGGATTGTGTTCACCGACAATGTTTTCTGGAAGTATTCCTGAGCCCATGTTGTGATTTCCATTACAGTATCATTCCTGTATGTGATGCAGTGCCGTCTGAGGGCCCGAAGATCACGGGCATCCAGTATGGTTTTCCAGCCTTGACCCTTACGCACAGAGATTGT
Source organism: Esox lucius (assembly GCF_011004845.1). NCBI lineage: Eukaryota > Metazoa > Chordata > Actinopteri > Esociformes > Esocidae > Esox > Esox lucius. The sequence continues at coordinate 32,709,006 of NC_047571.1, forward strand.
TCCAGATTCTCTGAATCTTTGGATGATGTTATGCACTGTAGATGATAACTTCAAACTCTTTGCAATTTTTCTCTGAGAAACTCCTTTCTGATATTGCTCCACAATCTTTCCCCGCAGCATTGGGGGAATTGATGATCCTCTGCCCATCTTGACTTCTGAGAGACACTACCACTCTGAGAGGCTCTTTTTATACCCAATCATGTTGCCAATTGACATAATAAGTTGCAAATTGGTCCTCCAACTGTTCCTTCTCTGTACATTTAACTTTTCCGGCCTCTTATTGCTACCTGTCCCAACTTTTTTGGAATTTGTAGCTCTCATGAAATCCAAAATGAGTCAATATTTGGCATGACATTACAAAATGTCTCACTTTCAACATTCGATATGTTATCTATATTCTATTGTGAATTAAATATTTTATGAGATTTGTAAATTATTCCATTCCTTTTTAACTCACAATTTGTACAGTGTCCCAACATTTTTGGAAACGGGTTTGTATATTGAGGGATCAAGATCAACTGATCCCAGGATTTTCACTCTTTTCCAGGGGAGTAACATTGACCTGTCTGTAATATCCCCCCAAAATCTACACTCCTGGTGCCAACCCAAGATTTCCAGTGGCCCCATCTTGCCACCCTTATAAAAAATGTTGTTGCGTGCCACTGAAGTGCAGGCATAGTTTATTGGACACGATGAAGCTTAGACCTTGGTAGTTAATCTGCATACTTTCATTTTAACTCAAAAACCAGCTGAACAGGTTTAGTCCCCTAGATTAAAGAGAACGGTGGATAACATGACGTGTGTGTGATCAAATTAACTCCTTTACTTATTATGTCAGTTAATCATTGCAGTTAAACTGTGTTTACCATTCTGTGTGAATGAGCGGGCAAATACAACCCACTGCCACCCAGCCACTCATGTCTGTTCTGACTTCCTCATCCCTCGGGCCGTGTTCACAAACACATTACATCATTACATTGCATCACGGCTAACGTTATACAATAAACCCACTCCACAAGTCACATTATGTCCGAAATAATCACACAGCTTGGAAAGTTTGGTTCCATCTATGACGAAACAAGTGCAGATGTTCAACGTGATTATAGTGCCTGACATGCTTCATAAATTTTGAAGGTTATCAGATGACAGGATTTTTTACTTCCTAGCTGTGTTTTGTTCAGTGTGCTAATCAGCATACCATTTATAACGTGAACATGTTCCTTCCAAAAGATTCCCTTAATAAAGCAAACATTTCCTTCTAAAATATGGAAACACTCCTTTTCATAATTGGTTAGATGTTTACTATGTATACAATCGGCGATGAACCTTTATTTTGTACTTTTGATGAAATGTATTGTTCTGTCAAAGTGTGCTTGTTGCTCTCCCATAAATACTTAGTTGAACGCCACACATCAGGATCTTCTGTAGTTACATCCATTTCTGATTCCGCACAGAACGGCAACGAACAAAACCCAGTGGGTCCAACACCCCCACAATCTCTGCAACCTAGTCCTTCAAAGCAGTCGCAGGGGGCACGGATTGCACTCCACTGAAACTAATGGACTTCCACCACAACTCATAGGGCTTAATACATGATACATAATGATCAAGCTATCGAAGTGGTGAAGCAATACAAATACCTCGGTATTATAATAGACGACAAACTCACCTTCGAGCCTCAGGTTGTCGCTGTCTGTAAAAAAGCACACCAGCGTATGTTTTTTTATCGTAAACTTCACAATTATAATGTCGATAAGACTTTTATGAGGATGTTTTATTGTTGTTTTATTGAAACTATTCTTTCCTTTGCCTTTGTGAGCTGGTTTGGGTCCCTCACTCTTAAAAACAAAAACAGGCTGCAATACATTACTAAAGTGTGTGGAAAAATTTCCCTGAACTCTCTGACTGACTTAAAATCTCTATACGAGACAAGGACCCTGAAGAAGGCCCAGTCAGTCCTGGCTGATATAAGCCACCCTCTGAACAGCTGCTTCATGTTGTTGCCGTCTGGCCGCAGATTCTGTCTGCCTAAATGCAGGACAAACAGACACAAAAACTATTTTGTTCCTGCTGCTATAGGTTTTGTTAATAATTCAATGTGAGATGTGGACCTTTGTGTAGTATGTATTTACTTGTGTTCTCCTTCGATAGTGTCTGTTGTATGTATGGCTTATGTGTCGTTTATGTTGCACTTTATTTTGCTGCAAAACGAATTGCCCCTCGGGGATAATAAAGACTCCTTGAACTTGAAATCCTTGAACTCCTCTTTCTCACTGTATGAAATGAACCCCTCTTTCTCTCTGTATGAAATGAACCCCTCTATCTCACTGTACGCAGTCCAGATTATGTTCTCAGTTCAGCGATGAACTCCATCTATATGCTATTTGTGTTTCTTGAATACAGATGAGGACCTTTCCACCGCAGTTTCAACTCTCACCTGACATGAACTAAAGCCATGTCCTATGTGCTCTTATCCACTGCAACATCCAATGCACAGAGAAACCAGTAGAAATGAATCAACACACAATCACCATTCAACATCTGTCTCAGTCCTTGCATGGTCCTAATCATTCGTTAATTGCTCTTGTTGAACTGTTGTGTGTCTCTAGTCAAAGCTGTGTTGTGTGTGTCTCTTGTCAAAGCTGTGTTGTGTGTCTCTAGTCAAAGCTGTGTTGTGTGTCTCTAGTCAAAGCTGCATTGTATGTGTCTCTAGTCAAAGCTGTGTTGTGTGTGTCTCTTGTCAAAGCTGTGTTGTGTGTCTCTAGTCAAAGCTGTGTTGTGTGTGTCTCTTGTCAAAGCTGTGTTGTGTGTTTCTTGTCAAAGCTGTGTTGTGTGTCTCTAGTCAAAGCTGCATTGTGTGTGTCTCTAGTCAAAGCTGTGTTGTGTGTCTCTAGTCAAAGCTGCATTGTGTGTGTCTCTTGTCAAAGCTGTGTTGTGTGTCTCTAGTCAAAGCTGTGTTGTGTGTGTCTCTTGTCAAAGCTGTGTTGTGTGTCTCTAGTCAAAGCTGTGTTGTGTGTCTCTTGTCAAAGCTGTGTTGTGTGTCTCTAGTCAAAGCTGCATTGTGTGTGTCTCTTGTCAAAGCTGTGTTGTGTGTCTCTGGTCAAAGCTGCATTGTGTGTGTCTCTTGTCAAAGCTGTGTTGTGTATCTCTTGTCAAAGCTGCATTGTGTGTGTCTCTTGTCAAAGCTGTGTTGTGTGTCTCTAGTCAAAGCTGCATTATGTGTGTCTCTTGTCAAAGCTGTGTTGTGTGTGTCTCTTGTCAAAGCTGTGTTGTGTGTCTCTAGTCAAAGCTGCATTGTGTGTGTCTCTTGTCAAAGCTGTGTTGTGTGTCTCTAGTCAAAGCTGCATTGTGTGTGTCTCTTGTCAAAGCTGTGTTGTGTGTCTCTAGTCAAAGCTGCATTGTGTGTGTCTCTTGTCAAAGCTGTGTTGTGTGTCTCTAGTCAAAGCTGTGTTGTGTGTCTCTTGTCAAAGCTGTGTTGTGTGTCTCTAGTCAAAGCTGTGTTGTGTGTCTCTAGTCAAAGCTGCATTGTGTGTGTCTCTTGTCAAAGCTGTGTTGTGTGTCTCTAGTCAAAGCTGCATTGTGTGTGTTTCTTGTCAAAGCTGTGTTGTGTGTCTCTAGTCAAAGCTGCATTGTGTGTGTCTCTTGTCAAAGCTGTGTTGTGTGTCTCTAGTCAAAGCTGCATTGTGTGTGTCTCTTGTCAAAGCTGTGTTGTGTGTCTCTAGTCAAAGCTGCATTGTGTGTGTCTCTTGTCAAAGCTGTGTTGTGTGTCTCTTGTCAAAGCTGTGTTGTGTGTCTCTAGTCAAAGCTGCATTGTGTGTGTCTCTAGTCAAAGCTGTGTTGTGTGTCTCTAGTCAAAGCTGCATTGTGTGTGTCTCTTGTCAAAGCTGTGTTGTGTGTCTCTAGTCAAAGCTGTGTTGTGTGTGTCTCTTGTCAAAGCTGTGTTGTGTGTCTCTAGTCAAAGCTGTGTTGTGTGTCTCTTGTCAAAGCTGTGTTGTGTGTCTCTAGTCAAAGCTGCATTGTGTGTGTCTCTTGTCAAAGCTGTGTTGTGTGTCTCTGGTCAAAGCTGCATTGTGTGTGTCTCTTGTCAAAGCTGTGTTGTGTATCTCTTGTCAAAGCTGCATTGTGTGTGTCTCTTGTCAAAGCTGTGTTGTGTGTCTCTAGTCAAAGCTGCATTATGTGTGTCTCTTGTCAAAGCTGTGTTGTGTGTGTCTCTTGTCAAAGCTGTGTTGTGTGTCTCTAGTCAAAGCTGCATTGTGTGTGTCTCTTGTCAAAGCTGTGTTGTGTGTCTCTAGTCAAAGCTGCATTGTGTGTGTCTCTTGTCAAAGCTGTGTTGTGTGTCTCTAGTCAAAGCTGCATTGTGTGTCTCTCTTGTCAAAGCTGTGTTGTGTGTCTCTTGTCAAAGCTGTGTTGTGTGTGTCTCTTGTCAAAGCTGTGTTGTGTGTCTCTAGTCAAAGCTGCATTGTGTGTGTCTCTTGTCAAAGCTGTGTTGTGTGTCTCTAGTCAAAGCTGCATTGTGTGTGTCTCTTGTCAAAGCTGTGTTGTGTGTCTCTAGTCAAAGCTGTGTTGTGTGTCTCTTGTCAAAGCTGTGTTGTGTGTCTCTAGTCAAAGCTGTGTTGTGTGTCTCTAGTCAAAGCTGCATTGTGTGTGTCTCTTGTCAAAGCTGTGTTGTGTGTCTCTAGTCAAAGCTGCATTGTGTGTGTTTCTTGTCAAAGCTGTGTTGTGTGTCTCTAGTCAAAGCTGCATTGTGTGTGTCTCTTGTCAAAGCTGTGTTGTGTGTCTCTAGTCAAAGCTGCATTGTGTGTGTCTCTTGTCAAAGCTGTGTTGTGTGTCTCTAGTCAAAGCTGCATTGTGTGTGTCTCTTGTCAAAGCTGTGTTGTGTGTCTCTTGTCAAAGCTGTGTTGTGTGTCTCTAGTCAAAGCTGTGTTGTGTGTCTCTAGTCAAAGCTGCATTGTGTGTGTCTCTTGTCAAAGCTGTGTTGTGTGTCTCTAGTCAAAGCTGCATTGTGTGTGTCTCTTGTCAAAGCTGTGTTGTGTGTCTCTAGTCAAAGCTGCATTGCGTGTGTCTCTTGTCAAAGCTGTGTTGTGTGTCTCTAGTCAAAGCTGCATTGTGTGTGTCTCTTGTCAAAGCTGTGTTGTGTGTCTCTAGTCAAAGCTGCATTGCGTGTGCCTCTTGTCAAAGCTGTGTTGTGTGTGTCTCTTGTCAAAGCTGTGTTGTGTGTCTCTAGTCAAAGCTGCATTGTGTGTGTCTCTTGTCAAAGTTGTGTTGTGCATGTCTCTGTCCTGTTCAAATGTTATTATTCAACTCTGTTCCAACACCTTCCATCCATCAATAGCATGTCCTGTCCTTTATTGCTACATCTTGATGAAATGACTTCATCAAGTCACATACCGGTCAGACACCAGAGGATATCTACAGTCAACATGGATATCCTGTTTTGCAACAGTCCCAAATGCTTCCTTGTAACTGCACCTTGTTTTCTATGTTTCTATAACCTTGATTCGCTCATTAAATGGAAAACGTGTTCCCTGTGGTTTGGTTCGGATACACAAGGATACAACGACAAACCAAATACTTTAGCTTTTATTCCATTTAAGTCATCCATTGAATGCTCAGCCATCCCAGATGCTGTTACGCCAAGAGACTGTTTATGACTCTTTCGTTAAATTAATATGAAACGGACATATGACTTATGTTTTATTAAAATATCAATATGACATGTTCAATCCTCTCAGATGCAGTTGTGTTTAATACGATACTTTCTGTATTTTCTCCAAGTAGACCCATCAATGTATTATGTCCTGCATACTTCCTGGGTTTACAGTCTCCAAGTAGACCCATCACTGTATTATGTCTTGCATACCTACTGGGTTTACAGTCTCCAAGTAGACCCATCACTGTATTATGTCTTCATACCTCATGGGTTTACAATCTCCAAGTAGACCCATCACTGTATTACGTTCTGCATACCTCCTGGGTTTACAATCTCCAAGTAGACTCATCACTGTATTATGTCTTCATACCTCCTGGGTTTACAATCTCCAAGTAGACCCATCACTGTATTATGTTCTGCATACCTCCTGGGTTTACAATCTCCAAGTAGACTCATCACTGTATTATGTCCTGCATACCTCCTGGTTTTACAATCTCCAAGTAGACCCATCACTGTATTATGTCCTGCATACCTCCTGGGTTTACAATCTCCAAGTAGACTCATAACTGTATTATGTCCTGCATACCTCCTGGGTTTACAATCTCCAAGTAGACATACCACTGTATTATGTCCTGCATACCTCCTGGGTTTACAATCTCAAAGTAGACCTACCACTGTATTATGTTCTACATACCTCCTAGGTTTTCAACATAGCTGACGCTACGGCTTTGTGGTCATTACAGTGGAGTATTTGATCATAGCTGTGTCTTGAGTTTGTTTAACTATACCTCAGCCAATTAAGTTCAAACAAACAGGAATATACATATCATTGTCCCTATGAACATACCCTTGGTCTAGTCTGTTTTGAGCAGAGATTTTGACTTTGGTCAAAGTACAAAAATAAGGGAACACAATCATCGCAGTATTACATCACAGTATTACATCGCAGTATTACATCACAGTATTACATCACAGTATTACATCGCAGTATTACATCACAGTATTACATCACAGTATTACATCACAGTATTACATCACAGTATTACATCGCAGTATTACATCACAGTATTACATCGCAGTATTACATCACAGTATTACATCGCAGTATTACATCACAGTATTACATCACAGTATTACATCACAGTATTACACCAAGGTAACTACATTTCAGGGATAGAAATCTATCCAGTTAGGAAGCATAAGCAATTGTCAATCATTGGTAAATCACATTCTAGAACCAAACTATTTTTCAAGTGTTCCTCCTTCTCCCATTCCATCGTTATTCTCCTTCATCACGCCCCCTCTCCATCACTCCTCCTTTCCTTCATCACTCCTCCTCTCCTTCATCAGTCCTCCTCTCCTTCATTACTCCTCCTCTCCTGCTTCACTCCGCCATCACTCTCCCTCCCCATCCCCATATTTTGCTTGACACTGCCTGTATCTCTTTCGGCTCCCACCACTGTCTTCGAGATGATCTTTAGAAAAGTTACAGACAACTCCTCTAAACAATTCTATGTGAAAGCATTCAATCTTTCTATCAGTCTATACATCTTCTCGTTTCTCACTTTATCGTGTTCCTTCATCTGCCTGTCCATTTCCATCATCTGTTTATTCTTCTCCTCCAACTGTCTGCTTAACTCTGTCATCTTTGTCTGTGAGACCATGATGACCTCCTTTAACCTAAACTATAACTCAGGCAGGAATATCTTCATCAGGTTTCTCTCTGCTTCAACTCTGGCCTCTTTTTCATATTTCTCCATGATCTCCTCAATCTCCTCCCTGTGTCTCTCCTCCATCTCCTTCCTCTCATTCTCTTTCTATACATTTCTTTAACTTTCTCTCCATCTCCATCCCTCTATCAAACTCTCTCTTCAACCTCCTCTCCAGCTCTCTCTTCTTCTCCTCATCTCTCTCTTCTTCCAACTGTCTTTCCAAATCAGAAATGTCTTCCTTCAGCATTGTGATTTCTCCATTGAAGTTCTGTATTACTACATCTTTCACCTCCAGACTTTCCTGTATCTCCTTCTCAAACCTTTCTCTTCCCTCATTCTCCTTCCTCTGTTTCCTTTCCTCTCTCACTTTCTGGATCTTTCTCTCCATCTCTCTGACCAGGGCCTCTGCCTCCTGGTAGATCTGACTGCAGTAGAAGCTCTCTCTGTTTTCTGACACCATCTCCTCTACCTTCTCCAGTAGCTCTGGGACCTGAGTGTCATGGGTCCTGTCCTTAATGTTGAGGACGTGGTATCTGCTCCCACACTTCTCTACAATCTGCTGGAGGTCCTGACTCCCTGCTTGGAGAAACTCCTAAATGCTCTGCTCTTTCATAATGGGTGAAGAGAATCACAGTGTGACCTCATCTGAGGTCTCTCTACTGTTGTATCATATATAAGTTACTGTATCTAACTTACCAGCCATCTGAGGTCTCTCTTCTGTTGTATCATATATAAGTTACTGTATCTAACTCACCAGTCATCTGAGGTCTCTCTTCTGTTGTATCATATATAAGTTACTGTATCTAACTTACCAGCCGTCTGAGGTCTCTCTTCTGTTGTATCATATATAAGTTACTGTATCTAACTCAACAGTCATCTGAGGTCTCTCTTCTGTTGTATCATATATTAGTTACTGTGTGTGTGTGTCATTCTGATTATTTTCCATTGACTAACAGAGAAGAACCAGGGGGATGCATGGTATGGATTAAACCATTCAATGACGAGAGATGTATGAACTTTCATGAGACAACACTGCTGCAACGTCCCAATGAATAAACAAATCTCTCCCTTGACTCGAACAGTTTCTCTATTAATATACCACTATACAAAACTGTCAGAATCCAAACAAATGTCTTGTTTTGGCCATCCTACATTATCACTCCAACAGCTATGAGCTACTTCTTAGAGCTTCCCCAGTCCACATGTCTCTGTCTCTCCCCAGTCCCCATGTCTCTGTCTCTCCCCAGTCTACATGTCTCTGTCTCTCCCCAGTCCCCATGTCTCTGTCTCTCCCCAGTCTACATGTCTCTGTCTCTCCCCAGTCCCCATGTCTCTGTCTCTCCCCAGTCCTCATGTCTCTGTCTCTCCCCAGTCCATGTTTTTGTCTCTCTCCAGTCCCCATGTCTCTGTCTCTCCCCAGTCCACGTTTTTGTCTCTCCCCAGTCCCCATGTCTCTGTCTCTCCCTAGTTCACATGTCTCTGTCTCTCCCCAGTCCCCATGTCTCTGTCTCTTCCCAGTCCACATGTCTCTGTCTCTCCCCAGTCCACGTTTTTGTCTCTCCCCAGTCCCCATGTCTCTGTCTCTCCCTAGTCCCCATGTCTCTGTCTCTCCCCAGTCCACATCTCTGTCTCTCCCCAGTCCCCATGTCTCTGTCTCTCCACAAATATGTTAATAAAGACCTTTAGAATGAAATAATGAACCAAATTAATTCACATATTGGCAATGATAACATTTAACAAGCCACTGAATTGCATGACAGAACCAAAGTTAACTAAACATTTTTCAAAGCGTTATCAGATAGAGAGAGAGATAGAGGCTTAACCATTTGACAGATTGTTGTTGAACCATTTGACAGATTGTTGTTGAACCATTTGACAGATTGTTGTTGAACCATTTGACAGATTGTTGTTGAACCATTTGACAGATTGTTGTTGAACCATTTGACAGATTGTTGTTGAACCATTTGACAGATTGTTGTTGAACCATTTGACAGATTGTTGTTGAACCATTTGACAGATTGTTGTTGAACCATTTGACAGATTGTTGTTGCCAGTTTGGCAACATAGCAAGCAGTCAACCACATCCATGAATGATCCTAAAACGTACATGTTGACAACAGTAACTATTTCCTGCATGGCTTTTAAGGAAAAGTTACATTTTCTGCTCCTTTTTATTATTTGTTAGAAATCAACCCACATTAGATCTGTGAACAAAATTACGAACCTGTAAAGTCAGGGTTGCACGCCTATACTGGCACGAGTATTCAATATGTTATCTTCTGTAGATATTATGTAGTTCCCTGAATGGAAAAGGAGAACACAGTCTTTTATGCCAGAATACAGAGAAGGCAGTTTAGACAATGGTTATTAGCCAACCAGTGGTCACCAGACCCCCTACACAATCTATACATCCTCCAAAAACAGAAATGTTTATCCTATATGCTACCCTTGTATGGTCTTGTAGTGTCCATGGGTTTATCCATGAGTCTTATGACACAGACATATGAAATCTAGACAGGATGCATGGGGCCAATAATGGGACTGATATGTCACCTCTCTCCTTTCCTTTGTGGAGATTCAGTCAGTACTCTCATGCGATGTGTCAAATATATATAAATATCATTTATTTTCATGACCATAATCTCAGATATTTATATATATTCTATTGGGCAGTGTTAAACATTTCTGTGTGTGGATTATATCATTACTTATTTAAATATACAGTGGGGCAAAAAAGCCACATTGCAGGTCACATAAGGCTGTCAGACAATGTCAATCAAGGTAGTTTGTGTAGTTTTATTTTGCATCCCGTACCCTCATATAACAATACAGAATTCACAATATTAAACACATAACTGCATCTGAGACGACGGAACATGTTGTATTGACATTTTAATTAAAAAAACATTTTTTTCTGTTGCATATTAATTTAACGAAAGAGTAATAAACAGTTTCTTCACGTAACAGAATCTGAGATGGCTGAGCATTCAATGGATGAATTAAATGAAATAAAAGGCAAAATATGTGGAAAAGTAGAAATCAAGATGGGACTTGGGACAATCCATACAGTGGGGCAAAAAAAGTATTTAGTCAGCCACCAATTATGCATGTTCTCACACTTAAAAAGATGAGAGAGGCCTGTAATTTTCATCATAGGTACACTTCAACTATGAGAGACAAAATGAGAATTTATTTTCCAGAATATCACATTGTAGGATTTTCCATGAATTTATTGGTAAATTCCTCTGTAAAATAAGTATTTGGTCACCTACAAACAAGCAAGATTTCTGGCTCTCACAGACCTGTAACTTCTTTAAGAGGCTCCTCTGTCCTCCACCCGTTACCTGTATTAATGGCACCTGTTTGAACTTGTTATCAGTATAAAAGACAACTGCCCACAACCTCGAACAGTCACACTCCAAACTCCACTATGGCCAAGACCAAAGAGCTGTCAAAGGACACCAGAAACAAAATTGTAGACCTGCACCAGGCTGGGATGACTGAATCTGCAATAGGTAAGCAGCTTGGTGTGAAGAAATCAACTGTGGGAGCAATTAGTATAAGAAAATGGAAGACATACAAGACCACTGATAATCTCTGGGGGTCCACGCAAGATCTCACCCCGTGGGGTCAAAATGATCACAAAAACGGTGAGCAAAAATCCCAGAACCACATGGGGGACCTAGTGAATGACCTGCAGAGAGCTGGGACCAAAGTAACAAAGGCTACCATCAGTAACACACTACACCGCCAGGGACTCAAATCCTGCAGTGCCAGACGTGTCCCCCTGCTTAAGCCAGGACATGTTCAGGCCCGTCTGAGGTTTGCTAGAGAGCTTTTGGATGATCCAGTAGAGGATTGGGAGAATGTCATATGGTCAGATGAAACCAAAATATAAATGTTTGCTAAAAACTCAACTTGTCGTGTTTGGAGGAGAAAGAATGCTGAGTTGCATCCAAAGAATACCATACCTACTGTGAAGCATGGGGGTGGAAACATCATGCTTTGGGGCTGTTTTTCTGCAAAGGGACCAGGACGACTGATCTGTGTAAAGGAAAGAATGAATGGGGCCATGTATCGTGATATTTTGAGTGAAAATCTCCTTCCATCAGCAAGGGCATTGAAGATGAGACGTGGCTGGGTCTTTCAGCATGACAATGATCCCAAACACACTGCCCGGACAACGAAGGAGTGGCTTCGTAAGAAGCATTTCTAGGTCCTAGAGTGGCCTAGCCAGTCACCAGATCTCAACCCCATAGAAGATCTTTGGAGGGAGTTGAAAGTCTGTGTTGCCCAGCGACAGCCCCAAAACGTCACTGCTCTAGAGGAGATCTGCATGGAGGAATGGGCCAAAATACCAGCAACAGTGTGTGAAAACCAGACAGAAAACGTTTGACCTCTGTCATTGCCAACAAAGGGTATATAACAAAGTATTCAGATTAACTTTTGTTATTGACCAAATACTTATTTTCCACCATAATTTACCAATAATATCATTAGAAATCCTACAATGTGATTTTCTGGATTTATTTTTCTCATTTTGTCTCTCATAGTTGAAGTGTACCTATGATAAAAATGACAGGCCTCTCTCATCTTTTTAAGTGGGAGAACTTGCACAATTGGTGGCTGACTAAATACTTGTTTGCCCCACTGCATGAATTGTCCCAAGTCCCATCTTGTTTTCTACTTTTCCACATATTTTGCCTTTTATTTCATTTAATAAATCCATTGAATGCTCAGCCATCTCAGATTCTGTTACGTGAAGAAACTGTTTATTACTCTTTCGTTAAATAAATATGCAACAGAAAAAAATATGTTTTTTTAATTAAAATGTCAATACAACATGTTTCGTCGTCTCAGATGCAGTTATGTGTTTAATGTTGTGAATTCTGTATTGTTGTATGAGGGTACGGGATGCAAAATAAAACTACACAAACTACCTTGATTGACATTGTCTGACAGCCTTATGTGACCTGCAATGGGGCATGAACTAAGCTCGGAATGTAAACACTCAGCTACAGGTTTTACAATCTCCAAGCAGACCCAGCACTGTTTTACATCTTGCATATCTCCTGGGCTTTCAACCGGATCATCTTACTCATTCGTTTTAGGGTCAGACTCGGGCTCTTTCATGTTTCAAATCTCTATAATAACTGATGCTATGGCTTTGTGGTCGTTACAGTAGAGTCATAGCCGTGCCTTGAGTTTGTTTAACTGTGCCTCAGCCGAACATTAAAAAACAGGAATAAACAGAACCAGAGTTTTATTGCCAATTAAGTTTCACAACGAACTAGGATTTTATTCTGGTCCGTAAGTACAGCAATGTAAGTACAGAGAAATAAAAACAAATAAGAAAAAGAATGGTGACTGAGCATAAAACAATAAACTGAGCATTAATAAATTAGTAAAAATACACAAAGAAAAATATATAAGGTGACAGGTGCAAGAATGTTCCAGTCCGGTTGAGGGTTGTGTGTATGTGGGGAGGGGTTATAGATTTGTCCAGTTGAGGGTTGTGTGTATGTGGGAGGGGTTATAGATTTGTCCAGGTGAGGGTTGTGTGTATGTGGGAGGGGTTATAGAATGGTCCAGTTGAGGGTTGTGTGTATGTGGGGAGGGGTTATATATTTGTCCAGTTGAGGGTTGTGTGTATGTGGGAGAGGTTATAGACTTGTCCAGGTGAGGGTTGTGTGTATGTGGGAGGGGTTATAGACTTGTCCAGGTGAGGGTTGTGTGTGTGGGAGGGGTTATAGACTTGTCCAGGTGAGGGTTGTGTGTGTGTGTGGGAGGGGTTATAGACTTGTCCAGGTGAGGGTTGTGTGTGTGTGTGGGGAGGGGTTATAGATTGGTCCAGTTGAGGGTTGTGTGTGTGTGGGGAGGGGTTATAGATTGGTCCAGTTGAGGGTTGTGTGCGTGTGGGGAGGGGTTATAGATTGGTCCAGTTGAGGGTTGTGTGTGTATGTGGGAGGGGTTATAGTCAGTTTGACTCCAGGGACGTGTTCATGAGGGCTAATGATGTAGGAAAGAAATGTCTCTTGTGGCGAGAGGTTTTGGTCCTGATGGACCTCAACCTTCTACCAGAGGGGAGATTTCCTGGGTGGGATCGGCCCCAATCTTTGCTGCTTGCCTCTGCGTCCTGGAGTGGTTCTGGTCTTGTATAGACGGCACTGTCTTTTGGGCGTTGAGCTCCAAGTTTTTCTGACAGCACCAGGACTCCCACCTGTAGGCGGACAAAGTGTGTCCCCAAACCCCACCCCAAACATGTCCTCCATTCTCTCCAGCACCCCTCTCACATTCCTCTGGGTCACTGCAGAGGGGCTGGCCTGGGCCCAAAACACCTCTCTGCCCAGGATGGTGTTTCCTGCTGCCCTCCTCCCAGCACCAGTCCTCCCCAGAAGCACCAGTCTCAGCTCAGACCCACTGGGAGACACTGAGGAGTCTGGACTGCAGCTCTCTCCTCCCACTGTAACGTAACACACATCATTCACACAATTGATAAAATGCAACACTTTTTGTGGTTTTGAATCACTCTTACATTATTTAATAGTGGAGAATCAGATAAATATCTCTCTCAAAGTCACTACAATCAGAGGGTTATCATAAAGTTTGCACAGCCATGGATTTGTCCCAAAACTAAAACTTTCTAGCTAGATTTTAGCCATATTCAGTTGGCTGACAGAACATTTTATTACACTGAAATACATTAGGGATTTTAAAGTGGTGGGCAGACCATAAATATTAAGCTCACATATAAATATTTTTCATTGAATCTATGTCTGCAACAGATAAAAGCTAATGTAGGCTACATCATTAAAATCAATTACTATATCTAAGTGAACATGGGATTTCCTTTTATTTATAGGGCTCTTTAAAGAGGCAAAATTATGCTCAAGTAGCCACAAGAGACTATTGGATACAGTCTGAAACTGAAACTTTAAACTGAGCATAGCTTCAGTTTTCAGAGTTTAGGTACAGTTTTCTGAGTATAGGTACAGTTTTCTGAGTATAGCTACAGTTTTCTGAGTATAGCTACAGTGTTCTTAGTATAGCTACAGTTTTCTGAGTATAGGTACAGTTTTCTGAGTATAGCTACAGTTTTCTGAGTATAGCTACAGTGTTCTTAGTATAGCTACAGTTTTCTGAGTATAGCTACAGTGTTCTTAGTATAGCTACAGTTTTCTTAGTATAGCTACAGTTTTCTTAGTATAGCTACAGTTTTCTTAGTATAGCTACAGTTTTCTTAGTATAGCTACAGTTTTCTTAGTATAGCTACAGTTTTCTGAGTATAGGTACAGTTTTCTGAGTATAGCTACAGTTTTCTGAGTATAGCTACAGTGTTCTTAGTATAGCTACAGTTTTCTGAGTATAGGTACAGTTTTCTGAGTATAGCTACAGTTTTCTGAGTATAGCTACAGTGTTCTTAGTATAGCTACAGTTTTCTGAGTATAGCTACAGTGTTCTTAGTATAGCTACAGTTTTCTTAGTATAGCTACAGTTTTCTTAGTATAGCTACAGTTTTCTTAGTATAGCTACAGTTTTCTTAGTATAGCTACAGTGTTCTTAGTATAGCTACAGTTTTCTTAGTATAGCTACAGTTTTCTTAGTATAGCTACAGTTTTCTTAGTATAGCTACAGTTTTCTTAGTATAGCTACAGTTTTCTTAGTATAGCTTCAAGTAATTGCAAATGTTGTTGCACAGAATTCTCACAAATGCATGGGTACCGCAGAGGAGTCTAGATATTTGCTCGATAAACATTTGATGGAAAACTGGATGTGATGATTATCTAATGCAACTGTGAATATAGAAATCAATGAAAGTCTGAGAAGACATTGATAACTTACTATAAGGACCAACACAGTCTTTGCTGCTTTTTCTCTCGATTGGGAGCTTTGAGAAATCTGAAGTGTCTCCATGTTCTGTATCACATCAAACACAGTAACATCCATTTAGTAAGGGACCAAATGTCTTAAATGACATTTAAGACCTTTTAGGATGGGTTATTGTTAATTTGATTAGAAGAGGGACACAGAAAGCGTAAGAGATGTAAAAACATATTTATAACAATATCGTGAGCATTGAGGAATGTATTGTTTAAATGGTCTTACCCAGTTTAACATTTTCCTTGTTGACGTCCTCCACTGGTTTGTCTCTTTTCTTTAACTGTTTCTCTCTCTTCTCTAGTAGTTTATCTTTCTCTTCTAGTTCCTGCCTCCTCTCCTTTAGTTCACCTTCTCTCTCTTCCAGTAGTTTGTCTTTCTCTCCCAGTCTGTGGTTCCTGTCCTCCTTGACAAGGTTCTCCAGTCTCCTCTCTGTCTCTCTCACTTGTTGGGACATTTCATCCAGTTGTGTGTCTTTCTTCTGAAGATGTTTGATGTTCCCATACAGTTGTTTTGTGGTTTTCATCAGTCTGCGGTCAGTGTCCTTAAATCCTTTACTCATCTCCTCTAGGTTTGAATCCTTCTCCATTATATTCTGTTTATATTCTTCCTCATCTCCTCAAGTCGCCTGTCTTCGGTAGATTTGTTTGGCCACTGAAAGTCTATAAATCTCCTCTGTATTGATTTCCAACTTTAACTCTGAGGGAGAAAAACAACTATTGTTACACAGTATAACAAACCGTATTTCTGCATAAAAAAATCTAGGCAAACCTGGATTACGTTGCTTACATTTACGGCTTCATATTGTTAAGCCCTTGCCTCTAATCTATTATACTTGTTTCAACCTTTGTTTCAGTCTTTTTTCCACATACCGGTTTTGTCCACTGAGCATATCTTATTGCTGCTCTGGCAGCTTGACACACCCAAGGAAGGTAATCATCGCAAATAAAGCACCATGGTGGCGGACAATAGAAAGTTAAAACTTTCACTATGAAGCAAGAACAAGCAACCTTATGAACTCTGATCTCATTTAGAAGAATGTTCAGTGTGGAAAGGTGTGATGAGCATTAAATTCTGACAGCTCAGGTCCGCTCACATAGTCAAGTACTAGCTGCCTAATGTCTGTAAGTTAGCTTCAAGATAGTTAGGTTTCTCCAAGGATTGAACCCAGGTCAAACAACGGTGTACGTTTGTATTGTATATTAGGGGGGTCAGGGTCAATGGATCCCAGGATTTTCACTCTTTTCCAGAGGGGTCACATTGACCTTTGCAAAGGTTATAAGGTCTATCTTCCTCCGAGGGATTTTGAAAAAGTTATCCAAGCATTTATTACGTCTGTGATGGCAATTCCATCGATCGACACTCTTAAAAGAGTGAGAACAGAGACAAAATTCTCTTGGCACAATTTAACACTTTTATTAATTATTTGCAACATTTCCATAACACATCTCGGCTGGATTACTGATTTACATCGTCATTCTCCAGCCCGAGCACTAAGATCAGCTAACCAGTTACTACTAGTTTTCCCAAAATCCAGGCTAAAAACAAGAAGGGATCGAGCGTTCGCAGTGGGTGGTCCCATCTTCTGGAACAGCCTACCACTGCAGGCTATACACATTTTTAAGTCATCGCTAAAGATGCACCTTTTTAGTCTGGATTTTAATCTGAGCTGAGTTGACATCAAATGTCTGTCCTGCTTTTTTTATCTGTGTCTTGTTATGTGCATCTATGTAATTTTTTACCTGTACATTTCATATATTTTTTTATACTTTTATATTTTGTCCTGTACAGCACTTTGGTCAACGCCAATTATTTTAATTGTGTTTTATAAATAAAGTTGACATTGACCTGTCTTTAATATTAGGGGGGCATGACCCCCCCCCCACCCCTAATTATACACACTTGGCCAGAACGTTCCTAAGTTTAAGCAACAATTATTGTGTTATTTGAAACATGACATTACAGAAGTGTGTCAAACCTAATGACTTCCTCATGTTCCCAAAACCAGTCTCCTATCCATCTCATACTCCCCAAGCTCACCAGCTGATGAGACCCTCTTCAGATTGTCCTCCCCGCTTTCATGTTAAACCAAGCATGGATTTCGTCCTGTGGAGTAAAATGGAGAGGTGAGTTCTGTGTGGTGGATTACATCACATGACTACAGGACAAACCGCACCAATCAGATTCCTCTGAATTAGCAGCACTGAAAGAGCAGCAGGGCTGTGTAAATGAAAACCACAATTTTACTAGTAATAACTCACCCAAAAATAAGTTTCCTATTCATCCATGATTCATAATGGATAACCAAGAATGATAACATGAAACAGAAGGTATTAGTTACTATCATCAAATAACAGTTGGCGGTACACAGACATTTTGACTTGGCAGAGGAAGTTACACAACGTGGCCTATTATATTGCCAAAGAGTGAACATTCTTGTGTATCACCAACCTGATATTGAATGAATGAATATGTCTTAAATGTTTACCGGTTGCAGTGGGAGGAGCTTCAATTAATGACTAACAAAAGACACATGAGTGACGTACCACAAATTCCCTGCAAAGGGTGAGCAGCTTTGTGCGGTTAAGATGCGTTGTAACTCTCTCTCCCTTCCAGGGAGTCCTTTGGTAAAGCTAGCATGTTTAAGAGTTATTTATTTTGGCTTAAACTGCATGGAAATGTGACAATAAAAAATTGCTTTGGTAACATTTTATTTGAAGTGGTGGTGCATAAGCCATCGTAGACCTCCAGCACAAACGCTGTCTACACAGGGTGTGTGGCATCATCAGGGACCCTTCACATCCAGGCCACAAACTGTTTGCCCTCCTTCCATCAGGCAGGTGGTACAGGTCTCTTCGTTCCCGCACCAGCAGGCTCAGGAACACTTTCTTTCCATCTGCTGTAACACTGAAATAGGTGACCCATACCTAACCATACCCACCCTTTGTACTACTGGACTCTGACACTGCCTTGCAAAGTCTGAAGTGTTCAGTTGTTACAGGTACATGTCTATCTCGGGAACCTCATTGCTGCTATCCCTGCATTTCAGTTGCACATGCTACCCTACCCCTTCAATTTCATTGTACTGTACTTAAAGTTGAATCTAATCTAATGTTGTTGTGGTTAATGTCAAATTGTCATAACCAAGACATTGACAGGTTGTGTTGACTCAGTTAATGTCAAGTTGTCATTACAAAGACATCCCAAACAATGTGAACCTTGTATAAAAAATGACATCATCAACTGAATGACACCTAATGACAACATTCATAAACGTTCATAACTAAAGTCTTACCATTGGTTTTACTTAAATTGGTTATGGTCTAAGTAAGGAAACCGCTGACAAATCTAGACTATTGGGTGGTCTGTGTCTTTAGGGTTAGTCAGGCACAGGCCTAGATGCGGAATGGTAGTAACACATCTGCCTACCTCTTTGGCATGTTGACAGTGTCTTTGGTTCTGCTTTTGTGCGTGTCTGTGTTTGAACAGAAAGGACAGTCTGTTGTAGTGTGTGTTGGTCTGACTTGCTGCCAGTTTTGCTCTAGGATACTTTGTTGATGAACCCTGACCCCTGACTACAAAAGTTGTTGTGTGGTTTGTGTCCAGTGAGCTGGTGTAATGGACTGGATTTATCATCATCTACAGACTGCATATATTATGATAAACAAGGAAGATACTGTAAAGATACTGTAAGGTCACTGTATAATTCGCATTCTGGATGTTATGGCTCGTAGTGTACAGACGGCTGGGAGAAGAGGGGTTAAATAGGTAGCTTGCATATTTCATATTGCCCTAGGGGAATGAAGTCCTCAGTACAAAACGGTTTCCCTTGAATAGGCTTCCTCTTGACCGACTTGATTGTAATGACAGCTTATTGTGTCGTAACCAAATGACCAGCTGGAAGCGACTATTAAGATATAAATAAAATGACCGTTCCATGAAGTATTGCACATAAGTTAATATTTTACAGAGATAATACTTTTCACCACTTTAACATGTCAACGGGAAACAGACTGGCTCTGTTTATTTAGGTGTTTCTGAATCTGTGCTGTAGTTTTGGTCCTTACCTCCACAGAGCGGTGAGTCCAGGGCAGCGTCCTCCTTGTGTTCTTAGAGGATGACTTCACTCATGTGCAGACCAGAATCTGACCTGTTGCTGTTCCTCAGCCTCAGAGACACGTTTCCTCTCCCCGGCTCCTGGGGGATACATATTTTTTATGTAGGACAGTGACATGCACATAATCAAATGCAGGAGAAATTGTACGGAGATGATCGGAGAAAGAGGTCACTGTGGAGCGGTTGTGTTCATTTTAACAGACACAAACCTAGCTACAACACAAAAAGATTTAATCGGATAACACACATTTACACATAAAGACACATCTAACTATCAACTAAGTGAACTTTCAATAGTTGTTGTCATTGTGTTGATTTAATTTGGCGGTACTGTAAATAACAGAAAATGAATAATGAGGTCTCGCATATTGATTTGCCTAAATCTGTTCCATGACATTTTCCACGCAATAAAAAAGACAAACATTTAAATATATATCATTGCCGTCATTAAATAATAATCTATAATCAATTTTCTCAAGCACTTATTTGGTTTATTTCAATGTCTCTATCATTTTCCTCGATTTTTATACGAGGAATGATGTATCACATTAAGAAAGTAAATCACTGTATATTCCCTCTTACCTTTGCTGGTAATTTTCCACTTAAGTTTCAAAAGTTGTTCATTTAAATCCAGAACACTATTACTTTTTAATAGAAGATTTCTTTACACAGAAGTTTTAAAACCAGAACACAATCACTTCTCAATAAAAACGTTCTGTAGACGAGTACATGCGTGGACATGTACATACCTCTTCTCAGAAACAGGCTGTACAGGTGAAAAATTAAAACCTCTCCTGCTTCTCACTGCATGTCTAGTAGAGGAATGTATGAGATGGTGGGTGTTAGCAGGGAAATGGCACAAACACGTTCTAAGAATGCAGTGGCCAAATGCACGCAGCTACAGGCACACACACCAACACTCACAATGAATGAACCACGCCATCCTCTGGTCATCTTGAAACATGATATCAAGATGCAGTAAAGACCTCTTTCTGGTTTACCATGACAGGCTAATGGAACCACGACAGACTGATGGAACCATGACAGGCTGATGGAACCATTACAGACTAATGGAACCATGACAGACTAATAGGAACCATGACAGACTAATGGAACCATGACAGGCTGATGGAACCATGACAGGCTGATGGAACCATGACAGACTGATGGAACCATGACAGGCTGATGGAACCATGACAGACTGATGGAACCATGACAGGCTGATGGAACCATTACAGACTAATGGAACCATGACAGACTAATAGGAACCATGACAGGCTAATGGAACCATGACAGACTGATGGAACCATGACAGACTGATGGAACCATGACAGGCTGATGGAACCATGACAGGCTGATGGAACTATTACACATTGCAGGATTTGGCCAAATTATATATATTTCAAGGGATATGAAATCCTGGTAGATATGTACATGACCTGGTCATGAGGTATAGAGTTAGATATGTACATGACCTGGTCATGAGGTATAGAGTTAGATATGTACATGACCTGGTCATGAGGTATAGCGGTAGATATGTACATGACCTGGTCATGAAGTATATAGTTAGATATGTACATGACCTGGTCAAGATGTATATAGTTAGATAT
The DNA here is from genome assembly GCF_011004845.1 of Esox lucius. NCBI lineage: Eukaryota > Metazoa > Chordata > Actinopteri > Esociformes > Esocidae > Esox > Esox lucius. The sequence continues at coordinate 32,729,972 of NC_047571.1, forward strand.
GTACATGACCTGGTCATGAAGTATAGAGGTAGATATGTACATGACCTGGTCATGAAGTATATAGTTATATATGTACATGACCTGGTAATGAGGTATAGAGGTAGATATGTACATGACCTGGTCATGAAGTATATAGTTATATATGTACATGACCTGGTCATGAGGTATAGAGGTAGATATGTACATGACCTGGTCATGAAGTATATAGTTATATATGTACATGACCTGGTAATGAGGTATAGAGGTAGATATGTACATGACCTGGTCATGAAGTATATAGTTATATATGTACATGACCTGGTAATGAGGTATAGAGGTAGATATGTACATGACCTGGTCATGAAGTATATAGTTATATATGTACATGACCTGGTCATAAGGTATAGAGGTAGATATGTACATGACCTGGTCATGAAGTATATAGTTATATATGTACATGACCTGGTCATGAGGTATAGAGGTAGATATGTACATGACCTGGTCATGAAGTATATAGTTATATATGTACATGACCTGGTAATGAGGTATAGAGGTAGATATGTACATGACCTGGTCATGAAGTATATAGTTATATATGTACATGACCTGGTAATGAGGTATAGAGGTAGATATGTACATGACCTGGTCATGAAGTATATAGTTATATATGTACATGACCTGGTCATAAGGTATAGAGGTAGATATGTACATGACCTGGTCATGAAGTATATAGTTATATATGTACATGACCTGGTCATAAGGTATAGAGGTAGATATGTACATGACCTGGTTATGAGGTATAGAGGTAGATATGTTCAGTATTCAGAAACAGGGCCTGGTGCCAAATACTGAAATCTTAGCAGGACCTGTTTAATACTGGTATCACCAGGGGCATTTCCAGCCAAACGGGCGCCCTAGGCAAGATCTCTAAATGTCGCCCCCCCCAAAAAAAGAAAAAAGCTTGGGGAAAATATTTTCTTTTAATTTTACTATTATAAACACAATAAATACAAGTGCGATAGCATATAACAAACCAGTTAACTACTGCAATTTACTCTGCAACATTTCTCTAAATATTCATCTGAACAGGCCTTTAGTGTTCTACTTCTGACCTTTGCTCATTGCCTGAGCACATGCTATGTATGTACTGCTACTCTATGTAGTTAGCGCTACATTTCAAAATAGCTAAAACCAGAAACAGACCGATGCTTTTAAAATAGTCCAGAAAAAACATACCACTATACTTATATCTCCTTTCTTCCTCATCTACCCTGAGTATAAATAAAAATGGTGAACTAAGAATTTGGACGAAAAAGGAAATAAGAACTGATCTGAAAAATTTCATGAAGAAACAACAATATATAATTATATAGAATTGTAAAATAATAACATAACAATAGTAATAATCATAATAATAAGTGATTATAAGCAGCCCACATTGCTGCTGGCAATGACAGCATGTAATGACCTGTTGCTATCTTGACATTTCTGCTTGTTATCTAGCCATCCATGAGTGGAATACACCTAGCTAGCTATCCATCTGAGTGGAATGTTTCCATTGCCAAATCTGTCGCAGATCTGCCTGAGTCATACATATGCTTCAGGGAATTGAATTCCCTGAACCATATCAATTGAATTCTATGAATTCAAACTCATCCCACTTTGTATGCTTAGCCCATGCATCGCATTATCACAGTGAGTGCATGCTAGCTAGACCAGTGCAGTGGTTCTCAAACTGTGTGCCGTCGCACAATGGTGTGCCTTGGGAAGGTTCAATTCATGATGATATACATAGCTATAAATTATATGTAAAGGGGCGCCTTGGAAATACTTCTACAGGACATAACTCGTCCTCCACCTCCTCTATCCTCACCTGCACCTCCTTGTCTCCTTGTAATTTTCTTTTTGAAAAAGCTTCTCATATCCATAGCCGCCCTTCAATTCAAGTCTTGCCTGTAGTGATTTAGCTATCACCAGATGTGAACAATGACAAGCCCTGTTAATGCAATCGTGCATTAAATCCCTGAATGACACACAGAGGATCCAAATCATACTTGCATTTTTGATCAATCAATCAATAACATTTATTTATAAAGCCCTTTTTACAACAGCAGTTGTCACATAGTGCTTTTACAGAAACACCCGGCCTTAAACCCCAAGGAGCAAACAACTAGTGACCCAGTACCATTGGTCCACACCTGGTACCGCCCTCACTCACTGGACTCACCCACGGTCCACACCTGGTACCGCCCTCACTCACTGGACTCACCCACGGTCCACACCTGGTACCGCCCTCCCTCACTGGACTCACCCACGGTCCACACCTGGTACCGCCCTCACTCACTGGACTCACCCACGGTCCACACCTGGCACCACCCTCACTCACTGGACTCACCCACGGTCCACACCTGGCACCACTCTCACTCACTGGACTCACCCACGGTCAACACCTGCTACCGCCCTCACTCACTGGACTCACCCACGGTCCACACCTGGTACCGCCCTCCCTCACTGGACTCACCCATGGTCCACACCTGGTAGCTTCACTGTCGCACGTGACATCCTGTGCTTAGTTTCGACACATTCAGAAAGTATTCAGATACCTTCACTTCCTCATTTTGTTGCCTTATTGTAATCTTTTTTTTTTACCCCAGTTTGTTACATTTCCTAGTTCTGTGTTGCTGTGTGTTTGTAGGTGTTCTGTGTGTGTTCATTACACGTGGCGTCAATCAACCCCAATCTCCCACTCTCCTTCCCGTTACTGAGCCCAGTTGTTTCCAGGGCTCCTCAACCTACCACTTTCTTCCCTCAGCTGCATGAGAGTTGCAGTTTTCTTTGTTTGCTCACTCTGTTTTTTCATTCTCGCTCTCGGCATGTTTGTTTGTTGTCGTGTGATAGATTGTGCTCAAGTTGTCTGTTGTGTTTCAGTTCCTAAGACCGGGTTTGTGGTTACACACAAGAGAGAAGTAGTATACAGAATATTCCACTTTTTGGCAAACATTGTATGATTTATGGCTTTATGGGTTGACCTTTGGCCTTTGTGTGGTTTGACCAGGGTCAAAGAGATTATGGTGATTCATATTTTAATGACCATATTGAAGGTCAAAAGGTCTTTTAGAGAGCGGTGGGTTTTATGAGGTTGACCCCAGGATGTTTGAGTAATAAAAGTGTTTGATGTATATGTTTTAATAGGTGTCTAATGGTTGTTATAATGTTTTTCACACAGGAGGGAGAGGGGCCTGGGTTTCTAAGGGAAAGGTGGGGGGGCTGGTCAAGCTGGACAAAGCTGGGTAGGGAGGGGTGATGGGCACACTAGATAAGGGGTCTGGTTTTTGGGGCTCAATTTATAACATTTCTGACATGTTATTTTAATGGATTTTTATTGTTATTCTGTCTCTCATTGTTCAAATAAACCTACCATTAAAATTATAGACTGATCATTTCTTTGTCAGTGGGCAAACATAAAAAAATCAGCAGGGGATCAAATAATTTTTTCCCTCACTGTAGCTGAGATATGAAAGACAAAACATTCCTTTTTCAGTACGGTATTGGAGCTATCTATCGCAGATGATGTATGTTGCACCCATGAATGAACTCTGACTCCTGGGACAAATATTTTATGATGGGGCTTTTATTCTGAAAGAATAAAACAAATCAAAGTGAGCTGCTGTCGAATGTTTGCCACTCGCTGTATAGAAATTCCACAAGCAACTAAAGAACATTCCAGAGCGAGCCCATCACCACACTACCTGCCCCCTGCTGGACAAAGCTCAACACTGGTACAATGCAAAACAAAATCTATCACTGGTATCTATTTCTTCACATACTGCGGGAACAACATAAAACACAAATATCACACAAATTCCATAGATCTCACATGTACATTGATGGTAGTGGCCTCTTTCAGCAGGATAATGCAGGATAATGCACCCTGCCAGACTGCACACATTGTTCAGGAATGGTTTGAGGAGCATGATGAAGAGTTTGAGGTGTTGCCCGGGTCTTCAAATTCCCCAGATCTCAATCTGACTGAGCAATCAGAGAACCCACAGCATATTAGGCAGGTGGTCATAAAGTTTTGTCTCATCAGTGTTTTAAATGTGACAGTGTTAAATGTTTGTATTGTGTCCTAGGCAGAATATTAATATATGTGAATGATTTTATTACATTTTCTACTGCTCTGGGCCATTTTAACACATACAATGAAAATAGGTCAGAAAAAACAATAGTGTTCCTTAATGGGCCAGTAACTAACAAACTGTAATACTTTTTAATGTAGTACAATTTATTTAATGTGATCAATGACAAATAGAAAAAAGTACAAAATCGATACAATACAAATAACAACTGAGAATGTACATCAGTATTTAAACCTTTGGGTTTGAGTGAGTAAGAGTCAGTCCATGTGTTTATATGGGTGTGTGGGTGAGAGAGTCAGTCCATGTGTTTGTATGGGTGTGTGGGTGAGGGAGTCAGTCCATGTGTTTGTATGGGTGTGTGGGTGAGGGAGTCAGTCCATGTGTTTGTATGGGTGTGTGGGTGAGGGAGTCAGTCCATGTGTTTGTATGGGTGTGTGGGTGAGGGAGTCAGTCCATGTGTTTGTATGGGTGTGTGGGTGAGGGAGTCAGTCCATGTGTTTGTATGGGTGTGTGTGTGGGTGAGGGAGTCAGTCCATTTTGAGTCAGTGTAGGTGGTCAAACCAGGTCAAATATTCAGTGTTAGAAGTGGTTTTGGAACCAAAATGGACAATGAAACAAATTCAACAGAATAATTTGAATATACAGTAAAAGTAAACACCTCTGTGATGGCTTTTGGACAAACATGTTTCAGTGTGCGTTATGTATTTCCCATGCTTATTATAAGCATGTAATTGCTGCCCTGTGATTGGCTGCTGCATTGGCTGCTGCTCCGTGAACCTGATAAGGATTTTGTGGGTTTTAATCACTGGGTACACTGACCAGTCTAATGTAACGCACCCCTCCCCCACTCAGGGGTAAACACCCTCCCTTAAAGAAAAAAACTAGTGTGAAATTGACTTTGATTTTGGGGGGAGAAACAGACATCCCTGACCAAATGTTTGATAAGTGCAATGTTGTTTCATGAAATGGATAAGGCTTGCTGTTTTAGTGTTTGTATACATCATCATCTTCCGCTTATCCAGGGCCGGGTCGCGGGGGCAGAAGTCTAAACAGAGATGCCCAGACTTCCCTCTCCCTAGACACTTCCTCCAGCTCTTCCAGGGGGACACAGGCGTTCCCAGGCCAGCCGGGAGACATAGTCCCTCCAGCGTGTCCTAGGTCTTCCCCGGGGTCTCCTCCCGGTGGGACGGGCCCACAACACCTTCCCAGGAAGGCGTTCCGGAGGCATCTGAAACAGATGCCCAAGCCACCTCAGCTGACCCCTCTCGATATGGAGGAGCAGCGGCTCTACTCTGAGCTCCTCCCGGGTGACCAAGCTTCTCACCCTATCTCTAAGGGATCGCCCAGCCACCCTGCGGAGAAAGCTCATTTCGGCCGCCTGTATCCGGGATCTTGTCCTTTCGGTCATGACCCAAAGCTCATGACCATAGGTGAGAGTAGGAATGTAGATTGACCTGTAAATCGAGAGCTTCGCCTTGCGGCTCAGCTCGTTCTTCACCAAGGAGTTTCTTGACTACCTCTGTGACTTCAGCCCGGGTGATGGACGAATCCACCTCTGAGCCCTCATCCTCTGCATCCTCAATGGAAGACGTGACAGCGGGATTGAGGAGATCCTTGAAGAACTCTTTCCACCGCCCGACGACATCCCCAGTTGAGGTCAAAAGCTGCCCACCTCTAGTGTAAACAGCGTTGGTAGGGCACTGTTTCCCTCTCCTGAGGCTGTTTGCCAGAATCTCTTCGAGGCCAGCCGATAGTCCTTCTCCATGGCCTCACCGAACTCCTCCCAGGCCTGAGTTTTTGCCTCCACAACCACCCGGGCTGCAGTCCACTTGGCCTGTCGGTACCCGTCAGCTGCCTCAGGAGTCCCACAAGCCAACCAGGCCTGATAGGACTCCTTCTTCAGCTTGACGGCATCCCTTACTTCCGGTGTCCACCACCGGGTTCGGGGATTGCCGCCTCGACAGGCACCGGAGACCTTACGGCCACAGCTCCGAGCGGCCGCTTCGACAATGGCGGTGGAGAACATGGTCCACTCAGACTCAATATCTTCAGCCTCCCTCGGGATCCAGTCGAAGCTGGGAGTTAAAAATCTCTTTGACAGGAGACTCGGCCAGACGTTCCCAGCAGACCCTTACAGTACGTTTGGGCCTGCCGAGTCTGTCCAGCTTCCTCCCCCGCCATCGGATCCGTTGACAGCTCCTGTTTGTATACAAAACATGTTAATTGGATATACAGCTCTGGAAAAAAGTGTGAGGTTCTCGCGTCATTCCGGATCCAGCTCCTCCCCGTCACGCTCCTCACCTGCCACCATTACGCTCTCACTTCCCGATCCGCCTAAACGCACCCAACAATCCAGATCCCAAACTCCGGAATACTGAACACCTCTCTGTTTAGCCTGTTCTCTGCCTCCAGTCCAGTGTGAGGTATTGTTCGTGGTGGACCTGCCAAGCTGTTGTGTAGCCCATTGTATTTGCCTTTTGACTCCCACTCTGTTGTTCTCTCCCGTCCCGTCCTATCATGTTATCTAGAAACCTGCATCCTGACCTGTCTGCCTGCCCCTTGGATTCTCCTACCGTTTAACCCTGCCTGTACTGTTGCCATCGCGGACTGATCCCCCGGTATCCTGACCTGCCTGCTTCTGGTTTCTCCTCTCGTCTATTCCTGCCTGTGCCGTTGCCTTTGTGGTCTGATCTCCTGGTTACAAAGCATACCTGCCCATCTCTACCATTTCTGCTCTTGCCTACTCCCCTGTATGAAAATAAGTCGACAGTCGCGTTTCTGCAATTGGAACCACACACCCCTGCTCTCAGTGTTCATTACAAAAAGTAAGAGACCACTGCACCTTTTTCTTTCTAATCCAAAATGTTTTTAGTGAGGAACAGAAGCACTCAATTTAAACCTTCTGTTCCTCACTCAAAACATTTTGGAAAGGAAATAAAAAGGTTCAGTGGTCTCTTAATTTAATTTTTAATTTTTCCCCTTCAAAGATTTCAGTTTATTTTTCAATTGAATTGTTCACATTATAGGTCATAATAAAAGTGGTTCTGACATGATTTCTTTGTCTCATTCTTTTACATCACAAAAACCTGGCATTTTAACAGGGGTGTGTAGACTTTTTATATCCACTGTACATACATACAAACACAGACAGGTGATAAATTAAAGGACAAACCTGAATATACAACTGGAGGAACATAACAAATGAAGATGCTTCCATACAGGTGTACTGCATGATACAATTAAGCAATTAACATCCTATCATACTCTGTGGCGTGTATAAAATAGGGAGGCTCATTTGACCTCGATATTGGATGAAGATGGCCAGAGGAAAGGGTTCTAGTGACTCTGAAAGAGGGTTCATTATTGGGTCAGAGATGGCAGGAGCTTCAGTACCACAGACTGCTCAACTAGTTGGTGTTTCAGTAGAAACAGTGGCTAAATTGACATCTGTATTTTGATCTATGGGAATTGCATGTTTAAATAGGGTAGTAAATTGTGGTGGACAGCTCTACACCATCATAATCAAAACACCAAAATGAGGGAAAATATTTTGGAAGAACAGTGGTCCATCCCAGTAGAGTTCCAGAGACATAAAATCTATGAAAAGACCAATTGAATCTGTTCTGGTGGCTCAACACCTTACTGAGACACTTTATGTTGGATTTTCCTTTAATTTGTCACCCCTCTGTATGTCTTTCATGAAAATACTATTTAATATATTGTGACTTAAAACAGCTGGTAACACATTATTTGTAGGAGTATTCATAAGAATGACATGACACTGTCATGATTCTGTCACAACCACGATATGACACATCATTATAAACGTTTATGAATGTTGTCATTAGGTGTCATTCTGTCAATTATGTCATTTTTTATTCAAGGTTGACTTTGTTTGGGATGTCTTTGTTATGACAACTTGACATTAATTGAGACAGCATAACCTGTCAATGTGCTCCATTGAAACCGAAGAATTGAACATAACTAATCTTGTAGAACTCCATATTATCGGCACATCAAACAGCAATTTGGAAATACATCTAGTAATCATTTGATCAAGTCATCAATGTTCATGATGATTATTTGTGACATACAAATGTCTGCATGTCTTTTATGATCATTTATGTAGAAATATTTATATTCTCAAGCAGTTAGTCAGCGACGTACCTAAAAAATATGACCTTCTATTGTCAGCCACGGTCCCAATTAGTGGCCACCTTACTATTTTGTTGAATTACATTATAATTCCTTTTAATTTGTCTTACAAATGATGGTTTGTAGTCTTCTCTGAAGTGTCTACTAAAATGTTATAGCTAGCTTTCCTCTCTTGTCTTATGGTTAAGAAAGAAAAAGACTGATTACTTATTATTACATGGCATCTGTGAGAACAGACAATATTACATGACGTCTGTGACAACAGACAATATTACATGACGTCTACGACAAGAGACAATATTACATGACGTCTGCGACAACAGACGATATTACATGACATCTGCGACAACAGACGATATTACATGACGTCTGCGACAACAGACGATATTACATGACGTCTGCGACAACAGACGATATTACATGACGTCTGCGACAACAGACGATATTACATGACGTCTGCGACAACAGACGATATTACATGACGTCTGCGACAACAGACGATATTACATGACATCTGCGACAACAGACAATATTACATGACGTCTGCGACAACAGACAATATTACATGACGTCTGCGACAACAGACAATATTACATGACGTCTGCGACAACAGACAATATTACATGACGTCTGTGACAACAGACAATATTACATGACATCTGCGACAACAGCTCTGTAAAATGTTTTATAATCTACAAAATAATTTCGTATAAACAGGCCCAATTCTTGACAGTGTGCTAACATCAATCTCGTCTTCGTTACAAAGACACATTACTAGAACACAGCCCAAACGTTAACTCCACAGGTACTGAACAGGTATGAAAAAGACCATCTAGTCCTTTTAGAGCAGACATTACAGTAACGGTACAATACAACCTAGCTACATACACTGTATGTCAGAGTCCAGTAGTACAAGGGAGTAGTACACCAAGGTCCTTGAGAGGCAGTACTAAGCAGTGGGTGGGTGGGTATGGTTAGTGATATCTTTGTTATTTAGAGTTTGACTGTTATTTTGCGCTCCCCAAAAACTCCAACAAAGACAACAGTGAAATATATAGAATGAGGTGAAAGTAGAGAGCAGGGGACACCCTTTGGTTTGTCGGTTTCGTTCCGTTTTCAAAAGACGATTTTATGTTACTTTCAATGGAGTAAGATTACATGGATGAGGCTAAGGGACCAGCTTGAAAGAGTTTTCAGCAGAAATCTTTTCTTCATGCCTACTTCCATTTTTGTCTCCACATTTACAATTAAAAAAAGGTATTATTTGTTTAGATTTAAATAAATTTTCCAAGAGACATATCAGCTCTAAATAAATGTATACTTTGGTCACTGACTTTCCATCTCCCAATTATCCCCTTAAAATAGATTTTTTGTTCTTTCAGCTTTAAATTTCTCATTCTAAACAGCAGTTTTCTAATAGCTCAAAACCACAATCAGCTAGAGATGTGCATAAAAGTTAGCTATCTTCCTTTATCTGTCCTTACAAGGGTATACCTAATTTTCCCCATTATTTATGTTCATTTTGTAAACATTTTTAACTTATTACAACTCTTAACATAGAGATGCGTTCTGCAATCGGTTCCTATCCATATGACTTGTTCCTCAAAAAACAATTGTATATCCATTTATGCAATACCTTTTTAATAGCTCATTATCCATATGAGATGGAGATCTACAAAACAAGTGTGGTGTGTTCCTATACCTATCTTCTCAAATGTACACCTCCTATATTTTAAAAGTCAATTCTCTGCATATAATTTTTTAAAAACCTGGTGGAGGTGGAACACAATACAACACAGGTGATGGGGTAATGGGAGACACCTGGTGGAGGTATAACACAATACAACACAGGTGATGGGGTAATGGGTGACACCTGGTGGAGGTGAAACACCATACAACACAGGTGATGGGGTAATGGGAGAAACCTGGTGGAGGTGGAACACAATATAACACAGTTGATGGGGTAATGGGAGACACCTGGTGGAGGTGGAAAACAATACAACACAGGTGACGGGGTAATGGGTGACACCTGGTGGAGGTGAAACACCATACAACACAGTTGATGGGGTAATGGGAGACACCTGGTGGAGGTGGAACACAATACAACACAGGTGATGGGGTAATGGGAGAAACCTGGTGGAGGTGGAACACAATATAACACAGTTGATGGGGTAATGGGAGACACCTGGTGGAGGTGGAAAACAATACAACACAGGTGACGGGGTAATGGGTGACACCTGGTGGAGGTGAAACACCATACAACACAGGTGATGGGGTAATGGGTGACACCTGGTGGAGGTGAAACACCATACAACACAGGTGATGGGGTAATGGGTGACACCTGGTGGAGGTGAAACACCATACAACACAGGTGATGGGGTAATGGGAGAAACCTGAGGTGTCTCCATTAATGCATGTAATGAATGGAATAAAGCTAACTTCTTTGATGTACTTGCAGTGTCAGAGATGACTGAATGTGATAATGTGGTGGAGTTGGCTTGGATGACCATTCAGACTTGGAATGCTGTATGATTCACTGATCCCAGGTACAACTTTATCACTGCTATGTAATAAACTATAACTTGTTACTTGGCTCTTTCTATTGTCTAATAATAAGATGTATTAACTACACAAATGTGCAGTTGACATTTCTTTTATTTGGTACTGATTTACTTTGACTACATATTCATAAGGCATTTATTACACATCTATAAGCTTCTTATAGATTCATCAGTATAATGACAGCATCGTGCAATCCTTATGTCTGTTCTTAGTGCACAATTATATACATGCAATTGACCCTGAGGATTTAATCCTGTGGGGATCTTCATTTACTGTTTTGAGAAGGTACATGAAATGTTGACAGGCTATACATGATTGGACTTTTGGCATATTTTGATAACAGCCACAAGAATGGCAACACACTGTAATTGTAATAATGCATCTTAAAACAGGAGCTGTAACATAAAATAATACAAAATTAATGGCTAATAGATGTGTGGACATATTTCATTAACCAGTACAGTGGGACCTGTTCTTGTAACATGTTAATGATATGCTTATAGATGTGTTAAGAAAGAGAGAGAGAGAGAAACATACATAGCTCCGGAACTGTATGTATATATACCGTGAGGGAAAATAAAAAAGATAAAATTATCAGTCTATTATTTTAATGGTAGGTTTATTACAGAATAACAAGAAAATCCAGAAAAACACATGTCAAAAATGTATTTATTAATTTATTTGCATATAAACCCGATTCCAAAAAAGTTGGGACACTGTACAATTGTGAATAAAAACAGAATGCAATGATGTGGAAGTTTCTAATTTCATTATTTCATTCAGAATACAACATAGATGACATATCAAATGTTAAAACTGAGAAAATGTATCACTTTAAGGGAAAAATAAGTTGATTTTAAATTTCATGGCATTAACACATATCAAAAACGTTGGGACAAGGCCATGTTTACCACTGTGTGGCATCCCTTCTTTTTATAACAGACTGCAAACGTCTGGGGACTGAGGAGACAAGTTGCTCAAGTTTATGAATAGGAATGTTGTCCCAGTCTTGTCTAATACAGGCTTCTAGTTGTTCAACTGTCTTAGGTCTTCTTTGTCGCACCTTCCTCTTTATGATGCGCCAAATGTTTTCTGCGGGTGAAAGATCTGGACTGCAGGCTGGCCATTTCATTACCTGGATCCTTTTTCTATGGAGCCATGACATTGTAATTGATGCAGTAAGTGGTCTGGCATTGTCATGTTGGAAAATGCATGGTTTTACCTGAAAGAGACGATGTCTGGATGGGAGCATATGTTGTTCTAGAACTTGGATATAACTGTCAGCATTGATGGTGCTTTTCCAGATGTGTAGGCTGCCCATGCCACACGCACTCATGCAACCCCATACCATCAGAGATGCAGGCTTCTGAACTGAACACTGGTAACAACTTGGGTTGTCCTTGTCCTCTTTAGGATGACATGGCGTCCCAGTTTTTCAAAATGAACTTCAAATTTTTATTAATCTGACCACAGAACACTTTTTCACTTTGCCACAGTCCATTTTAAATGATCCTTAGCCCAGAGAAAAAGCCTGCGCTTAGGGATCCTGTTTAGATACGGCTTCTTTTTTGACCTATAGAGTTTTAACTGGCAATGGCGAATGGCACAGTGGACTGTGTTCACCGACAATGTTTTCTGGAAGTATTCCTGAGTCCATGTTGCGATTTCCATTACAGTATCATTCCTGTATGTGATGCAGTGCCATCTGTGGGGCCGAAGATCATGGGCATCCAGTATGGTTTTCCAGCCTTGACCCTTACGCACAGAGATTGTTCCAGATTCTCTGAATCTTTGGATGATATTAAGCACTGTAGATTATGAAAACTTCAAACTCTTTGCAATTGTTCTCTGAGAAACTCCTTTCTGATATTGCTCCACTATTTTTTCGCTGCAGCATTGGGGGAATTGGTGATCCTCTGCCCATCTTGACTTCTGAGAGACACTGCCACTCTGAGAGGCTCTTTTTATACCCAATCATGTTGCCAATTGACACAATAAGTTGCAAATTGGTCCTCCAGCTTTTCCTTATATGTACATTTAACTTTTCCGGCCTCTTATTGCTACCTGTCCCAACTTCTTTGGAATGTGTAGCTCTCATGAAATCCAAAATGAGCCAATATTTGGCATGACATTACAAAATGTCTCACTTTCAACATTCGATATGTTATCTATATTCTATTGTGAATTAAATATACGTTTATGAGATTTGTAAATTATTCCATTCCTTTTTTACTTACAATTTGTACAGTGTCCCAACCTTTTTGGAATCGAGTTTGTATATACAGTGGGTCAAAAAAGTATTTAGACAGCCACCAATTGTGCAAGCTCTCCCACTTAAAAAGATGAGAGAGGCCTGTAATTTTCATCATAGGTACACTTCAACTATGAGAGACAAAATGAGAAAAAGAATCCAAAAAACCACATTCTAGCAATTTTTAAGAATTTATTGGTAAATTATGGTGGAAAATAAATATTTGGTCAATAACAAAAGTTAATCTCACTACTTTGTTATATACCCTTTGTTGGCAATGACAGAGGTCAAGTCTTCTCAAGGTTTTCACACACTGGTGCTGGTATTTTGGCCCATTCCTCCATGCAGATCTCCTCTAGAGCAGTGATGTTTTGAGGGTGTCGCTGGGCAACACAGACTTTCAACTCTCTCCAAAGATTTTCTATGGGGTTGAGATCTGGTGACTGGCTGGGACACTCCAGGACCTTGAAATGCTTCTAACGAAGCCACTCCTTTGTTGCCCGGGCGGTGAGTTTGGGATCATTGTCATGCTGTAAGACCCAGCCACGTCTCGTCTTCAATGCCCTTGCTGATGGAAGGAGGTTTTCACTCAAAATCAAAATCATGATATATGGCCCCATTCATTCTTTCCTTTACACGGATCAGTCAACCTGGGTTAACCCTAACCCTAACCCTGGTCCCTTTGCAGAAAAACAGCCCCAAAGCATGATGTTTCCAACCCCATGCTTCACAGTAGGTATGGTGTTCTTTGGATGCAACTCAGCATTATTTCTCCTCCAATCATGACGAGTTGAGTTTTTATCTGACCATATGACATTCTCCCAATCCTCTTCTGGACCATCCAAATGCTCTCTAGCAAACCTCAGACCGGCCAAGACATGTACTGACTTAAGCAGGGGGACAAGTCTGGCACTGCAGAATTTGAGTCCCTGGTGGCGTAGTGTGTTACTGATGGTAGCCTTTGTTACTTTGGTCCCAGCTCTCTGCAGGTCATTCTCTAGGACCACCGTGTGATTCTGGGATTTTTCCTCACCGTTCTTGTGATCATTTTGACCCCACGGGGTGAGATCTTGCGTGGAGCCCCGGATCTAGGGAGATTATCAGTGGTCTTGTATGTCTTCCTTGTTCTTATAATTGCTCCCACAGTTTATTTCCTCACACCAAGCTGCTTACCTATTGCAGATTCAATCTTCCCGGCCTGGTGGAGCGCCGGTGTTTCTAACCGCCGGCTGGAGCTGATGGCAGCATTTGCACGTTTCACACCCATTACTAATTTCAGTGAGCCATTACGATGTCTATTAAGGTTTCTCATTTTCGCCCGCACCTCACGGGTTGTTGTGACTTTGTTGTATGTGACCTTGTGGTGCTGTGCCGTTTTGTGATGAATTCCAAGAATGTGATCCTTTGTGTTGGTGTTGTTTTGTAACTGTCGTTTTTTGGCCTCTCCATTATGCAATCCCAATCCTCTCATCTCACAGTGATAAGAAAGTTTTGTTTTAACTGGCCACCTTTGTATCATGTTTCGTGGATCCAGCCCCTGGCAATAAGGTGAATGCAGTTGGAAGTAAATCTCAGCTGTTATATACGATGTAATCAATCGTTAGTTTCATGGTTATTTTTAAAACACATTCACATGCCACACAAACATTATAAACTATACAGAAAGTATTTACATTTCTGAAATAGAAACTACAAAAACTATTTTTTAGAATATTCAGGTTAACACCTGACACAGACATTGTGGAGCAGTGAGACCATCTGAGATACATGGACTGGAAGGTCGTGAGGTCAAATTCCAGGTGAGAACATGTTGTCAGAAAATGACTTTGCACTTGAACATGGACATTAGAAAGACCTTGTTAAAACCACTGTGTTCATCCCCAGTCACAGATGAAGAGCCCTGATTGGCTTGCAATCAGAAAGGCTGATGCATACTAACGGTTTTTGGGAGAAAACGTTTCTTAGTCACCATCATTCAACGTCCTGACAAACCGATGCACTAAAAGGTTTTTGGAACTTTCTCATGAAACTTGTTTAAAACATTAATATTGCATCTTTAGATGACCATGCGGTATTAATGTATACAAGAACTGACACAAGAACATTCATGCGACATCCCATCAATTGTGTCTGAAACATAAATATTGTAAACTTTGAGATCCTATTCTAAGATTTGGTTCTGTTTGACAAGGCAACGATCCCCAAACTCTGAACCTAAAATATATTATATTTATATATAAGGTTTTTGCAAAAATAGATTCTCTGTTACCCAAACGAATGGAAAGCTGGACACAAAGAGGTCAGAAAAACATTACAAGTAACTTATGAAAAACATTCTCACGCTGTGGATTTGTTAGATGGGAAGAAAATACAACAATAATGTGAGCAAGGACAGCACAAAGGCTACATGTTAGTATCGGGTGTAAACAGGGCATTAGTCTCCAGAACTCCTCATCCTCTTCTATCCTACTTCACCAATGTGCTGGCTTAACTCTTCCATCCATCTGTTTAACAATATTCGAGCTTCACTGCCCTTTTGAAATGTCTCTCGTTGTTTCTCTATTTGTCTCTCTTTCTCCTCCATCTGTCCATCCTTCACCTTCATCTCTCTATCTTTCTCCTCCATTTGTCTGCTGAACTCTGTCTTCATCTTTGTCAATGAGATCATGATGTTCCAATGTAAGGCAGGAGTATCTTCATCAGATTTGTCTCTGCTTCAACTCTGGCTTCTTCTTCATATTTCTCCATGATCTCCTCAATCTCCTCCCTGTGTCTCTCCTCCATCTCCTTCCTGTCATTCTCTTTCTCCTCTATACATTTCTCCAATTGTCTCTCCATCTCCATCCCCCATCATACTCTCTCTTCAACCTCCTCTCCAGGTTTCTCCTCTTCTCCTCATCGCTCTCTTCTTCCAACTGTCTTTCCAAATCAATTATTTCTTCCTTCAGTATTGTGATTTCTACATTGAGGTTCTGTATAACTACATATTTATTCTCCAGGGATTCCAGTAGCTCCCTCTCAAACCTCTCTCTTATTTCTATCTGCTCCCGTTGTTTCCTCTCCTCTTTCTTTGTCTGTATCTTTCTCTCCATCTCTCTGACCAGGGCCATTAGTAACACACAACGCCGTCAAGGTTTAAATCCTGCAGCACACGCAAGGTCCCCCTGCTCAAGCCAGCGCATGTCCAGGCCCGTCTGAAGGTTGCCAATGACCATCTGGATGATCCAGAGGAGGAATGGGAGAAGGTCATGTGGTCTGATGAGACAAAAATTTAGCTTTTTGGTCTAAACTCCACTCGCTGTGTTTGGAGGAAGAAGAAGGATGAGTACAACCCCAAGAACACCATCCCAACCGTGAAGCAAGGAGGTGGAAACATCATTCTTTAGGGACAGGACGACTGCACCGTATTGAGGGGAGGATGGATGGGGCCATGTATCATGAGATCTTGGCCAACAACCTCCTTCTCTCAGTAAGAGCATTGAAGATGGGTCGTGGCTGGGTCTTTCAGCATGACAACGACCCGAAACACACATCCAGGGCAACTAAGGAGTGGCTCCGTAAGAAGCATCTCAAGGTCCAGGAGTGGCCTAACCAGTCTCCAGAACATGAACCCAATAGAAAATCTTTGGAGGGAGCTGAAAGTCTGTATTGCCCGGCGACAGCCCCGAAACCTGAAGGATCTGGAGAAGGTCTGCATGGAGGAGTGAGCCAAAATCCCTGCTGCAGTGTGTGCAAACATGGTCAAGAAATACAGGAAACGTATGATCTCTGTAATTGCAAACAGCTTTTCTGATGCATCAAATACTTATGTCATACAATAAAATGCAAATGTATTACTTAAAAATCATACAATGTGATTTTCTGGATTTTTGTTTACGGACTTCTACATGCTTTGTACGTGGGAAAACCTGCAAAATCGGTAGTGTATCAAATACTATGTAACCAATTGTCTATGTGATTTGGCTATGACATGTTGTGGCTGTCTCGTATGGCCTATTCATCCCCATATTTCTCCCTGAATCATCAACAGTGATTCAGGAGGTCCCTCTGGCTCTTGACCCCCACTGTGACGCCATCATCTGACTGGCCATTTCAGAGCTTTCCCAGAAGTCAATAAGTCTCCCCCTTCTTTCATCTATTCCCTTCTACTCTTTTCCTTTCTACTACTGTTTGCTTACCACTGAGAAAAGGCAGTACATAAAGACACGCCTTTGGGACTTTGACTCACTAGAACAATCTAAATAGTGTAAATGTAAATGGTGGTATTGTTTCCTCTGTGTGTGGACTGTGGTGTTTGCACAGTGTTGGCTGCTAACTTGGCCCTTATTGTAAAAAGCTTATCTATGTGTTAGGAGGCATTTATCCACCTCCGTACACATAGATAAACTTTTTACTATGAGGGTCAAGTTAGCAGCCAACACTGATATACAGTATATTTTCAGGTCATGAGTTACAAGCAAGGAAGTTTATTTATTTAGCACAATTCATACATCGCAGCAATTCAATGTGCTTTACAAAGAAAAATATAAAAACAAATACTCAAATGAAAACATCAAAACCAATGAAAAAATCATAATGCTAAAAACATACAATAAGAAAACATATAAAGATTAAAAATGGGATAAAACATAGGAAGCTATAAGTTTAAACAGTGTGGTTAAGTTTAAATGCTCAGTCATAGGCACGTAAAAAAAGAAGTGTTTTTAACCTGGATTTTAAAATGGATACGTTTGGGGCACGTCTAAGATCTTCTGGTAGTTTATTCCATTTGTGTACAGCATAAGTGCTAAACGCAGCTTCTCCATGTTTAGTTTGGACTCTACTACCTCACCTGTGTTCCTGGATCTAAGATCCCTGCTCGGTTTGTATTCTTCAAACATATCAGAAATGTATTCGGGTCCTAAAGCATTCAGAGATTTTTTAACTAAAAGCACAACTTAGAAATCTCTTCTGTAACTGACTGGAAGCCAATGCAAAGATTTAAGAACCGGAGTGATGAGATCTGTTCTCTTGGTCCTGGTTAACATTCTAGCAGCAGCATTCTAAACGAATCTTAACGGGAGTCCAGTTAAGCCGCCATTACAGTAGTCAACCCTACTAGAGATAAAAGCATGGATGAGCTTCTCTTGGTCTTTTTGGGACACCAGGCCTTTGATTTTGGCTATATTTTTTAGATGATAGAATGCTGTTTTGGTGACCACTTCGATATGACAGTTAAATGTGAGGTCTGAGTCTATCAGAACACCAAGATTACGCACTTGATCCCTGCTTTTAAGTGCCCAAGAATCCTGCTCTTTACTAATACTTGTAATTTTATTTTTGTTGCCAAACACAATAATCTCATCATCTTTATGATCTTGGTTAAATTGTAGACAATTTTGGTTCATCCAGGTATTTATGTGCTCTATACAGTGACACAGAGAGTCTATTGAGCTGTTGTCATACGGTTCGAGAGCCATATATATTTGAGTATCATGGGCATAGCTGTGGTAGTTAATGTTGTTGTTCTGTAGAATTTGGCCCAGAGGCAGCATATAGAGATTGAACAGGAGCAGTCTGAGAACTGATCCCTGTGGAACTCCACATGTCCTAGCCTCCCTATCAGATTCATGATTACCAATGGTGACAAAGTAACTCCGGCCATCTAGATAAGATCTGAACCAATCAAGGACTCTCCCGGGGAGTCCTACACAATTTTACAGCCTATCAGTATTCAGCCGTATATCATTTAAAACTTTAATCAGGGACATTTCAGTACTGTGGTGAGGACGGAAACCTGACTGAAAGTTGTCTAAGAGACCATTTGAGGTCAGAAAATTGCTGAGTTGATTGAAGACAACCTTCTCAATGATCTTGGCTCTAAAAGGGAGATTTGATACAGGTTGTGCAGTTCTGATGGTCCGTGTAATACTTATAATTTTTTCACTAAAGCTACAAGCATTTAGATTTGGGTACATAATTTTAGGCGGAAATTTACTTTTTTGCCTGATGGTTTACAGGTTAAACAGCTCTGCAAAAAATGAAGAGACCACTGCAAAATGATCAGTTTCTCTGGTTTTACTATTCATAGGTATATGTTTGAGTAAAATGAACAGTTTTGTTTTATTCTATTAACTACTGACAACTGGTCAAAATAACCAAAAAAAGATAGTGATGTCAGATCTTAAATAATGCAAAGAAAACTAATTCATATACATTTTTCAAAAACAAATGTCATGTTTAACTTAGGAACAGATCATAAATCACTATTTGGTGGAATAACCCTGATTTTATCTCCTCGTTAAATTAAATCAGTGCCTCATTAAGTAAAATGAGGTGTGCCTGTTTTGGAATTTAACAGACACTGGATTGGAATGGCTGACATACATGTAGAGATGCTGATTCAAGAAAAATTAGGAGTGATCTCTTAATTTTTACCAGAGCAGTATATCTTATTGGATCTAACTGGATTTTCACCTCTGCCACATTTTACGTTTGACCTGTGGAATACTCCTTGTTTAGTAAAAAAAGACAAGAAATCTATATTGTGTTTTTATGATACCGTTGGGAACATGAAACACTTGATACAATTCAGTCCCACTGGACTGAATCAGATCAGATTGTGGAGGAGCCAACTAGACGAGTTTCTCCTGACCCAGCCAAACATTCTTATCAGTGACCTTTGACCTCTCCCCTCTCCAACCAGCCTCTCCTCCAATACTGAGTGAGCTTCACTGACCTCTTTTAAGTTCTGTCTCAATGTCTCTATTTCTCCATCTTTCTCCTTTATCTGTCTGCTGACCTCTGTCTTCATCTTTGTGCTAAACCTCATTAAGTTTGTCTGTAACTCAGGTAGGATTATCTTCATCAGGTTTCTCTCTGCTTCAACTCTGGCCTCGTCTTCATAGTTCTCCTTGATCTCCTCAATCTCCTGCCTGTGTCTCTCCTCTATCTCTTTCTTCTCATTCTCTCTCTTCTCTCTATATCTGTTTCTCTCTCTCTCCAATTCCTTCCTCCTATCAGACTCTCTCTTTATCTCTCTCTCTAGCTCTCTCTTCCTCTCCTCATTCCTCTCTTCTTTCAGTTGTCTCTCTAGATCATTAATTCGTTCCTTCAGTTTTGTAATTTCTCGACTGAGGTTCTGTATTACTACATCTTTCTCCTTCAGAGATTCTTGTAGCTCCCTCTCAAACCTCGCCCTTGTCTCTCTCTCCTCCCTCTGTTTCCTCTCCTCCATCTTCGTTTGGATCTTTCTCTCCATCTCTCTGACCTGGGTCTCTGCCTCCTGGTAGGTCTGACTGGAGTAGAAGCTCTCTCTGTTTCCTGACACCATCTCCTCTATCTTCCCCAGTAGCTCTGGGACCTGAGTGTCATGGGTCCTGTCCTTAATGTTGAGGACATGGTATCTGCTCCCACACTTCTCTACAAACTGCTGGAGGTCCTGACTCCCTGCTTGGAGAAACTCCTCAATGCTCTGCTCTTTCAGGCTGTCATCATGGGTGAATAGAATCACAGTGTGTCCCCAACACCCCTCCCCAAACATCTCCTCCATTCTCTCCAGCACCCCTCTCTCCTCCTCCTTGGAAGGCTCCACTGGTATGACCAGGAGGAAGGCGTGGGGTCCCGGGGCAGACAGACGGACACAGAGCCCCACATCCTGTCTGATGTCCTCCAGAGAGAGTCCAGGACAGAACCAGTCTGGAGTGTCCACCAGCACCAGGTGTCTCCCACACACCTCCCCCTCTCTCCTCACACTCCTCTGGGTCACTGCAGAGGGGCTGGCCTGGGCCCCAAACTCCTCTCTGCCCAGGATGGTGTTTCCTGCTGCCCTCCTCCCAGCACCAGTCCTCCCCAGCAGCACCAGTCTCAGCTCAGACCCACTGGGAGACACTGGGGAGTCTGGACTGCTGCTCTCTCCTCCCACTGTAACACAACACACATCACTGGTCAACACACTGACTCTCTGGAGGATGGACCACTTTAATACACAGAAAACTACATCCACAACTCACTAAGAGAAATGGGATCGTCCATGCTCTTTCTCCTCCTGTGTGTAACGCTGGTGTTCCTGTCTGAGGTCTCTCCTCTCACTGTAACACAACACAGGACTCAGTTTAATATATTACCTCATCAGAAAAGCATTTAGACAAATAATGTTTGAAGTTGTTTGCAGATCATGTGGTCTGTAATGGTTTGAGTTAATGTTAAAATGTTATATAAAATATTATAGTTAGATGCTGAGAAATAACTGAATAGGTTTAGGGGTGAACCCTCTTTGCTGTGTCCTCTTGACTGGGAGTCGTTTAAGACCTATGATACATTAGTTACTGTATAATGTATACTGTATATTAATAACTATGTGTTACGTTGTATCATATATTAGTTACTGTATCATGTATACTGTATACTAATAATTATGTTATGTTGTATCATATATTAGTTACTGTATCATGTATACTGTATATTAATAATTGTTATATTGTATAATAAGTTAGTTACTGTATCATGTATACTGTATAATAATAACGATATGTTATGTTGTATAATAAGTTAGTTACTGTATCATGTATACTGTATAATAATAACGATATGTTGAGTTGTGTCATATATTAGTTACTGTATCACATATACTATATATTCATAAATATTAATTATGTTGTATCATATATTAGTTACTGTATCATGTATATTGTATATTATTAACTATGTTATGTTGCATCATATATCATATACTGTATCATGTATTACTCTTTTTGAATAACTATATGTTATGTTGTCATATCTATGACTGTATCATGTGTACTGCATATTTATAACTATGTTATGTTTGTATCATATATTAATTATTGTATCATGTATACTGTATATCAATTATTATATGTAATGTTGTATGATATATTAGTTACTGTATTATGTATACTGAATATTAATAACTGTAATATTACTATTAATAACCCAGTAATTGGAGGATCTTCTGTGCTGTTTCTCCTCCTGACTGGGATTTTGGATCCTGTATCTGAAGTGTCTCCATGTTCTACATCACAACAAATACAGTTACATCCATTTATAATGGAAATATTAAAATCTTCTTCCATTGTATCAAAGAGTATCAAGTTAGTAACTCACCATATCACTCACCATCTAACCTGCCAGTCAGCTGGATTGAGGTCTCTCTTAGTCTTTCTACCTCAGTCTTCACATCATATATATGTTGGGCTGAAATTAGGAAACACTAGATTGGCATTCTGTGTTAAGCCAGATATATGACGCAAAAGGACAACATTTGCAGACGTTAGGCATCGGTTTCTCAAACTAGACACTCAAAGGTATTTGTCGTTGTGTAGTTGTGAACTGGGGCCTCACACTCGTCTTTCTATTCTACTTAGAGACAGCTTGAGCTGTTCCGTGGGAGTAGTACACAGCGTTGTATGAGATCTTAAGTTTCTTGGACATTTCTCACATGGAATAGCCTTCATGTCTCAGAACAAGAAAAGACTGATGAGTTTCAGAAGAAATTTTTTAGTTTCTGGCAATTTTTAGCCTGTAATCGAACCCACAATTGTTTATGCTCCAGATACTGAATTAGACTCCTGAAGGGAAGTTTTATTTCTTCTTTAATCAACACAACAGTTTTCCGATAAGCAAACATAATCACAAAAAGGTTTTCTAATGATCATATAGCCTTTAAAAATGATAAACGTGGATTAGCAAACACAACGTGCCGTTGGAACACAGGACTGATGGTTGCTGATTATGGCCCACTGTACGTTAATGTAGATATTTTACTTTGAAAATTATTTTAATGGACAAAAGATTTGCATTTCTTTCCAATACAAGGAACGTTCTAAGTGACCCCAAGCTTTTGAATGATAGTAAATGAACTAAAACAGGTCATGTCTTCTAGTAAAGGTGTGTTCATATTGTTGTTTGTATAATGTGGTATAAACTAGGATACATTGTGTCTTTATTTTACCAGTAATGCAAATATTTTTATCCCTTAACTAACAAAATACTAAATACAATTTATGATAATGAACATTAATCTAAGATTAAATCAAATGTGGTCATACATTTTCACATAACTATTTGTTCTATTGAACAGAATGATATCCATAATGTTTCCTGAAACTTTCCCCTCTCTTTCCAGACTTCTCTTTCATACTTACCAAGTTCACCAGCTGATTCCTCCCTCTTCAACTTCATCTCCTGGGTCTCACCTAGCAAATTGCTTGGACATGGCCCTGTGGTGTAAAACTGATAGGTGAGTTCTGAGTGGTGGACTCACTTACATAAGATAGTTACGACAGGCCCCAATGTACAGAATTATGATGAGCCCCAATGCCTGCAATTATGAAGGGTCCCAATGCACGCAATTATGAAGGGTCCCAATGCACGCAATTATGAAGGGTCCCAATGCACGCAATTTTAAAGGGCCCCAATGCACGGAATTATGATGGGCCCTAGTTACTAGTTATGACACACAATTAGGCATTTATATATTTTAGGAGTACTTTTTGTAATTTCTCGATTGAGAGTGCAGCACAAATCCTTTCCCTGACTGGGGCTGGGCTGCTATTTATGGGGTTGGTTGACCCTTCCTCACAATTTCAAGATCTTCCAGGAAATCCACCACCAAATATATTTCTTCTACTTCAGCCATTGTGTTAAAATATTTTAATAAACCTTAGTTTTTTGTTACTACTCCTAAACAGCACTAAAGGTTCCTAGCTAAGAGTTTCCTCTTAAAACCTATTCAGAATGCTGCTAAGACCAACTTTTACTACGGAATGTGGAGAAGTCTTAAGCTAAGAGAATGGGCGGGGTTGACCCCGTTGCTATGCCCACAGTGACTGGCTGATAGGGGAGGGGTCTCTGTCAGTGAATTAATCACAGCTACACTGTAAAAAGATGTGTCATGTTGCCATATTGAAATAAAGATATTCACTGATAAAACATAAAACAAAGTATAATACTGACTAGTCAAGATATGTTCAGCTTATTGTCAGCCTCTTACATATCTGGCAGCTCGTAAAGAAATCCACTTTCATCTTTTGATGGTGCATTAACTTGTGCAATTGTGTGTCCCGTTTATAGCACCAACTACACCGGGTGGCCCAGCTATGGCCATGAAGTCGGCTTTGTTTCTTTGAAGTTGGAGAATAAAAAACGGAATGATTTGTCAGACGATGTAATATTGATGTAATATTCTACTTACAGATGACTGAGGTATATGAAGTTCATCTGCACAGCAATAGCTGCATTTTTCCTGTGGCCAAGTAACATCATCTGTGTTTTTGGGTTGTTTCTGTTTGTTGAAGTGACAGCATCAATGATTAGCTCTACTATGATAATAATACCCTAGTGGTTAAGGTGATACCTTTTTAAAGCTCAGTATCATTAAGTGTTTCTAAAATGTCAAGGTGGATTGCCGGCAGCAGCCATTTTGGAATTGTTTGTGATTTTGTTTTAGTGACTTAGAAGTCCTCTTGACTACTCCTAACTTTTTACCGATTTAGGAGCTGGCTATTGCGCTAAAACCCTTTGTGAAATACTCTTAGGGCAAAAATGTAGGAGTCCTAAATTTAGGACTGACATTCTATGTCAGATACACAGTATTGTGAGAGGAGGTGGGGCTATGTAAACACAGGAGGATGTAAATAAACAACAACAGACAAATAAATATTAACTCACCCAACCACCTGCTTTCTGGTACCCCATTGCCGAGAATGGACAGTCAATATAAAACAGAATATATTTATTATTATTACATTCAATTTAACATCTGTCACATGATCCAATCAAATACCACAGTGATGTGATGTCATCAGAGAGGTATTAGTGTTCATCACATTCATCACTAATGACAATCAAGAGACATGACCAGTAATGTTGGAATGGTTATAATGATTTATGACATCTAGATCAAAGATCAGAGTGGTTGTAATATGTATTATAACTAGTTCATATTCAGTATTAATATGGTCTATTAATGTATAACTCCTACTATGTCCTCCTACCTACATGATAAAGTATATGTGTGTTGTAGAGGGAAAGACACTGGTAGGTGTTGTTGTTTAGGTGTTTATAATCATGGACTGGAGTTATAGACCACATACCTCCCCTGACCCCTAAACACAGTGCAGTCTCAACCTTCTGTTCTCCATGGATGACCTGACAAATATAGACCCCAGTATCTGACATCTGGAAGTTCTTCATCCTCAGAGACACATTTCCGCTCTCCATCTCCTGGAGGATCAGGCTCACTCTGCCCTCATAGCCTCTCCTCTCTGCCACCTGACCATTCTTATACAGGTAAATACACTCTGTCTCCTTAAACCACCTGATTGTCTTGGTAACAGCACTGGTCTCATGGTAGAGGTGACAGGAGAGGGTTACATCTACATCAGCAGCCTGAATGTCTCTCGTAGTTGTGATGAGTTTCAACTGATCTGTTCAGACAGAAACACATCAAGGCATATTTAACCACAAACTCATTTCACTTTCAGTAGTTGAGTTTTGTTGTTTTAATCTGTCCAGATATGTGATAGAAAACGTAATGTATTCTAACTCGGTGACTTACTGTGATC
This sequence comes from Esox lucius, assembly GCF_011004845.1. Lineage (NCBI taxonomy): Eukaryota > Metazoa > Chordata > Actinopteri > Esociformes > Esocidae > Esox > Esox lucius. The sequence continues at coordinate 32,755,624 of NC_047571.1, forward strand.
TCTGGACTCTGTCATTTTCCCTGGAATATAAAGTAAAAACATACATATTTACATCATTAAACTTGTTCACTTCATTACACAGGTAGTTTTTTTATTAACCACATGGATAAAAAAATCTGTTTAAAAAAATGTTATTTGTGATTAAAAGTTAGACTACCACCACCCCTAATCCTTCTCATATAATATACCACCTCTCTAACATTGATACTACCACCACCCCCTAATGCTTCTATATAATATAATATAATATACCACCTCTCTAACATTGATACTACCACCACCCCCTAATGCTTCTATATAATATAATATAATATACCACCTCTCTAACATTGATACTACCACCACCCCCTAATGCTTCTATATAATATAATATAATACACCACCTCTCTAACATTGATACTACCACCACCCCCTAATGCTTCTATATAATATAATATAATATACCACCTCTCTAACATTGATACTACCACCACCCCCTAATGCTTCTATATAATATAATATAATATAATATACCACCTCTCTAACATTGATACTACCACCACCTCCTAATGCTTCTATATAATATAATATACCACCTCTCTAACATTGATACTACCATCACCCCCTAATGCTTCTATATAATATAATATACCACCTCTCTAACATTGATACTACCACCACCCCCTAATGCTTCTATATAATATAATATACCACCTCTCTAACATTGATACTACCACCACCTCCTAATGCTTCTATATAATATAATATACCACCTCTCTAACATTGATACTACCATCACCCCCTAATGCTTCTATATAATATAATATAATACCTCTCTAACATTGATACTACCACCACCCCCTAATGCTTATATATAATATAATATACCACCTCTCTAACATTGATACTACCACCACCCCCTAATGTATCTATATAATATAATATACCACCTCTCTAACATTGATACTACCACCATCCCTAATGCTTTTATATAATATAATATACCACCTCTCTAACATTGATACTACCACCACCCCCTAATGCCTCTATATAATATAATATACCACCTCTCTAACATTGATACTACCACCACCCCCTAATGCTTCTATATAATATAATATAATATACCACCTCTCTAACATTGATACTACCACCACCCCTTAATGCTTCTATATAATATAATATAATATACCACCTCTCTAACATTGATACTACCACCATCCCTAATGCTTCTATATAATATAATATACCACCTCTCTAACATTGATACTACCACCACCCCCTAATGCCTCTATATAATATAATATACCACCTCTCTAACATTGATACTACCACCACCCCCTAATGCTTCTATATAATATAATATAATATAATATAATATACCACCTCTCTAACATTGATACTACCACCACCCCCTAATGCTTCTATATAATATAATATAATACACCACCTCTCTAACATTGATACTACCACCACCCCCTAATGCTTCTATATAATATAATATACCACCTCTCTAACATTGATACTACCACCACCCCCTAATGCTTCTATATAATGTAATATACCACCTCTCTAACATTGATACTACCACCACCCCTAATGCTTCTATATAATATGCCACCTCTCGAACATTGATACTACCACCACCCCCTAATGCCTCTATATAATATAATACCTCTCTAACATTGATACTACCACCACCCCCTAATGCTTATATATAATATAATATACCACCTCTCTAACATTGATACTACCACCACCCCCTAATGTATCTATATAATATACCACCTCTCTAACATTGATACTACCACCACCCCCTAATGCTTCTATATAATATAATATACCACCTCTCTAACATTGAGACTTCCACCAGCCCCTAATGCGTGTATATAATATAATATACCACCTCTCTAACATTGATACTACCACCACCCCCTAATGTATCTATATAATATACCACCTCTCTAACATTGATACTACCACCACCCCCTAATGCTTCTATATAATATAATATAATATACCACCTCTCTAACATTGATACTACCACCACCTCCTAATGCTTCTATATAATATAATATACCACCTCTCTAACATTGATACTACCATCACCCCCTAATGCTTCTATATAATATAATATACCACCTCTCTAACATTGATACTACCACCACCCCCTAATGCTTCTATATAATATAATATACCACCTCTCTAACATTGATACTACCACCACCCCCTAATGCATCTATATAATATACCACCTCTCAAACATTGGGACTACCACCACCCCCTACTGCTTATATATAATATAATATACCACCTCTCTAACATTGATACTACCACCACCCCCTAATGCTTCTATATAATATAATATACCACCTCTCTAACATTGATAATACCACCACCCCCAATGCTTCTATATAATATGCCACCTCTCGAACATTGATACTACCATACATAGGCGCCGATACCGTGGGTGCTCCGGGGCTCGAGCACCCACGGAAAATAGCGAGCACCCACGAAAAAATATATATATATAAATGGCGTGCGCCTATGAGCACCCACGGAGGAAAACATAATTCGGCGCCTATGCTACCATATGCTTCTATATAATATAATATACCACCTCTCTAACATTGATACTACCACCACCCCCTAATGCTTCTATATAATATAATCAACAGCCTTCTCTTAATTGTATAACTACTATAGTGCATAGTAGCCTGACAGTGTCTAGTAGATTTGCTGTTCAATACTCGTCATCTTGCATAAGAAAAAGTGAATGTGAATAGGTATAATACTCACCACCTTTACTGGTCTTCACGTCATTTACTTAAATCTAAAAGTTGTTGATTAATATCCATAACACTGTTCGACAAATATTAAAAGATTATCTTAAACCTAATGATATGTCTATACAATGTTAAACCAAACAATATACAACTTCGTTTGTACTAGTAGTGTCACTTTCATTTACACTTTCAACTCATATGTCAGATCCAAGATCTGTATATATTTATTAATATATAACTAGTCAGTGATAACACGTTTCTGTCTAGCTCACCTTAACATTGAGGTCAATGTCCAAACGCAATGACCTTACATTCATTTATGATCTGCTATCATTATTTTAAAAAAACTGCACTACAATTCCCAGCAACCTCTGCCTACAGCATTCACATCCAACCAATCAATCAATCAATCAATCAAAATTTATTTATAAAGCGCTTTTTACAACAGCAGTTGTCACAAAGTGCTTTACAGAGACACCCGGCCTTAAACCCCAAGGAGCAAACAACAGTAGTGTTGAATTTCAGTGGCTAGGAAAAACTCCCTAAGAAGGTCGAATTTTAGGAAGAAACCTAGAGAGGACCCAGGCTCAGAGGGGTGACCAGTCCTCTTCTGGCTGTGCCGGGTGAGATATTAAGAGTCCAATTGGAATAATAAATAAATTTCTCTTGGCTAAATCCAGAGTATATTTGATTTTAGACTAGGTCAGAAGTATGACCAGGTGGACAAGGACAGGAACAGCAACGGTCCCCCCAAACCAGGTAATCCGCAGGTGTGGACCAGGACCTCATCTCCTTCTAAAATTTAAAATTGGAGGAAACTGAGAAAAGTTAGTAGTACATCCCTCATGTCCCCCAGCACAATAATATAGCAGCGTAACACCTTGGAAACTGAGACGGGGGGGTCCGGTGACACTGTGGCCCTACCCGGGGGAGGCCCCGGACAGGGCCCAACAGGCAGGAAATCAATCCAACCACATTGCCAGGCATCAACCAAAGGGACACCCACCAACCGCAACCCCCCTGAATGAGGGCCGAGTATTGCTAGTAGCGTACAGCCCAACTGCACAAGTGCGCAATAGATAATCAACAACAAGCCAGTGACTCTTCCCCCGAAGGGCATTGGAGGGAGGGCATCCCAGTGGCGACGAGAGCCCACCTGGCAAGACAGCAAGGGTGGACAGTATCAAGCCTACTGGTCACCTTCACGCCCCCGGGCCAGGCTACACCTAATTATAAACCGTGCTGTAGAGATGAGTTTTTAGTAGACACTTGAAAGTTTGCACTGAGTTTGCATTTCTAACCTTAATTGGCAGATCATTCCACAGGAGTGGAGCTCTATGAGAAAAGGCCCTGCCGCCAATTGTTTGTTTAGAAATTCTAGGTACAATTAAAAGGCCTGCGTCTTGCGATCTAAGGTTACGTGTAGGTATATATGGCTGGATCATTTCAGCAAGGTAAGTAGGAGCAAGTCCATGTATTGATTTATAGGTTAACAGTAAAACCTTAAAATCAGCCCTAACCCTAACAGGCAGCCAATGTAAGCATGCCAGGACAGGAGTAATGTGTTCAAATTTTTTTGTTCTAGTTAGGATTCTAGCAGCTGTGTGCAGCACTAATTGAAGTTTATTTATTAATTTGTCTGGATAACCAGAGATAAGAGCATTGCAGTAATCTAATCTAGAAGTAACGAAAGCATGGATTAATTTTTCTGCATCAGTTTTTGATAGGAAGTTTCTAATTTTTGCGATGTTTCGAAGATGAAAATAAGCAACTCTTGAGACATATTTTATATGTTCTTCAAAGGAGAGGTCAGGGTCAAGGGTAACGCCAAGGTTTTTTACAGTTTTTTGGGATACGACCATGCAGCCGTCGAGGTTACACAGTGAGATCTGCTAACAACGCTATTTGTTTTTTGGGTCCTAAAAGGAGCATTTCTGTTTTATTTGAGTTTAAGAGCAAGAAATTCTCTGTCATCCACTTCCTAATATCTGAAACGCATGCTTCCAAAATAGCTAATTTAGGGGCTTCTCCATGCTTCATTGAAATATATAACTGTGTGTCATCAGCATAACAGTGAAAGTTAATATTGTGATTTCGGATTACATCGCCCAGAGGGAGCATGTATAGTGAGAAAAGTAATGGGCCCAGAACCGAGCCTTGAGGAACTCCAAAGCATACCTTTGACTTGTCAGAGGATATGCCATCCACACTAACGAACTGATATCTTTCAGATAAATAAGATTTAAACCAGGCTAGAACATGTCCACGTAGCCCAATATTGGTTTCCAGTCTCTCTAAGAGAAGGGAGTGATCAATAGTGTCAAAAGCAGCACTAAGATCAAGAAGCAACAGGACGGATGCGGAACCTTTGTCTGAGGCCATTAGAAGGTCATTTGTTACCTTCAGGAGTGCAGTCTCAGTACTATGATGGGATCTAAAACCAGACTGGAATATTTCATAAATGTTTTTTGTCTTTAGGAAGGCATTCAGTTGTTGGGAAACACATTTTTCTAAGATTTTTGAGAGGAACGGGAGGTTCGATATTGGCCTATAATTGTTTAATATGTCGGGATCTAGATTAGATTTTTTTAGAAGAGGCTTAATTTCCGCAATTTTTAGTGAGTTTGGTACGCATCCGGAGGAAAGGGAGCAATTTATTATGTTCAGCATTGGCTGACCTAGCACAGGAAATAACTCCTTAAGTAATTTTGTAGGAATCGGGTCTAACCTTCTCTCATACCCACATACTCTCAGCCTAGCGGATGTAACATATGAACTGTCTTTGCCCCCACTCTTACAGTGGTTACAACAGCAATCAGCCCCAAGGTTCTTTCTGTCAGAGATAAGAGCATAGCACTCTTCAATTCAGCCATATAATAGTCACTACTATGGTTTAGACACGCTTATATCCTAATAACAATCTTTCAAAATAATGAATTTTTTAAATGGACAGTAATTTGAATTCAGTAATTCTGGGACATGGGGTGACAAGGGGAGTACAGATGGCTTCTCTTCAGAAACATAATCATGTCATTTTTATTTTGGTTCTAACAGCGAAGCTCCAGGACACATTATTATTGTAAACATGTAGGTATGGTGGCTAAATGAATTAAATAGCCTGATGGGAAGGATCCGCTGCATGGTTGCCTAAAAAAAGCCTGTTGAAATGCTTTAGCACAGCCCCACCATTACATATCACCCAGAAAGTTGAAACTTCCCATGAAGGTTCCATTCCTTATGGGGATTTTATTTATCCCCCTCTGGGACCCACCAATCAGGCTATTTCCACCATCTGGGACCCACCCATCAGGCTATTTCCACCATTTGGGACCCACCACTATCTTGGAGTTTCCACCATTTTGGTTGAAACCTTAAAGATATTCTACTCATGAACCACTGGTCAGATTGACTAGTGGGTTGGTATACCATCCTCTAGTTGAACTTAGAAATAGGTTAAAAATAGGTTAATTAACTGCATTCCCGATAGTTATATGGATCGAGTGAAGAGCAGGCGGCTGCCAAATTAACAGCAGCAATGATTTTTGACTGGCTCAACAAATGCTGTCTCACCTTGAATAGTGTGACATAAGTTAGTAATCGCAATAGCAATTTTCCTAGTAGCAACCTGGCTGTTTTTTGTTTGGTAATAGCAAAAGGTAATAGCAAGATTAAATGGGGAATATATTATTACGCTCACTGAAAGGAATCATACTAGAGTGTTTACATTCCACTGAATATCAATGGAACACTTGAAGGCAACAATTTTGTTGTTGCAACCGCTTTTAACAATTATTTAATTTACTCTGTTTTAGAGCTGTGCCAAAAGTTCACCCTAGCAGTCCAGTCTATGATTCCCAGCATTGATGCCCGTACTGATGTTGAAATCCGCAGGATGATCAGACATGGGGACGTGAGTAATCAGCAGGATGTGAGTAATTACAGGCCTATCACTACACTCCCTGCCATTTCTAAGCTTGCTGAAAAAGTTGAAAAGAGTGAATCTGCTAACTGCACACCTCCTTTACATCTCCCAAGCACCCCATGCAGTTTGTGTTTAGGGTGTGTTGTGAGAATTTTACTGAACTGATATATTAAATCCTACAATGCATATTTCAAGTATATTGAGTATTCCATTAAGAATTGAGCTAAATGGAATATTACTGAGTCTTTGTGTTTAGACAAGAAAAGGAATACCAGAGGTGCTGTTAGTATTGTAAATGTGGCCGAGGGGATTTGGTCTTTGTTTATGGCAAACATCTTTGAATGTCTGATTGTCTTTGTTCGGCAGGTATGTGGCCAGCTGTCTTGAAAGGGTCGTTTATAATGTTCCTTTAGTGCCATGGGGGAAGCAGAGCCAATAGGCCCACTCGGGTGGCACTTAACCCCTCCTTCTCCCCCTAACATCTCCATGGTTACAAGGGCAGCACCCATCTCGGAAGAAGTAGCGGAGGGGCAATGAAGTACAAACAGTAAAAACCAAAGGTTGACAGGTGCTTGGCTTTGACAGCTCTTTCAATCTGAATTCATGACCATAAATCAGTCAATGCTGGGTTTGTGGAGCCTACTGTATGAAGCGGTGCATAGATTATTTTCTGCTCCGATACTTGAATAGCCTATTGTTAAAATAAGTTACTAAGTGTTGTTGTGATACAATTGTAAATATAGGTTAACTTGTTTAATTGTAGTCGCTTTTGTTTTTTTGTTGTTGTCTATAGTGGATAGGTTTTACTTTCATACTGCTCCATGAGTGTTCTGATTGACTAATATCTACACTGAGAAAATTATAAAAACTATAATAAGGATTAACTTTCAATAGACTTGTGCCTACTTTAATTAATTTGAATTAGAACCAACCAAACTGCCTACTAAGTAGACAACAGCATTCAGAGCATTCACCAATACCGACCATCAGCACAATGCATTAGATGGAATACTCACATCTTCTATGATAAAAAAAAGACCCATTATGTGTGGATGAGTAACACTCTGTAATGGTCCCTTCCTGAAGGGGCCATTCCACTTCGTGTTTTCTGTGTGTCCTTGTCTTGTCCTTGTATGGTCTTTCCCGTTCTTGTTTCTGTTAAACGGTGTATTCAGTTCACCTGTGTTTTAGCCCCCACCTGTTTCTGTTCTCCTCGTTTCTCAGTGTATTTAGTTCAGCCCTTTTCTCCTTGTCCTTGTTGGTCATTGCGTGTGTGTGTGTGTGTGTATGTACACACACCTGTTGCGCCCCTGCCCTACGGACCCATTGAACTTTTGGGACTTATCGTAGTGCCCGGCACTCAGTTTAGTTTTTCATTATTTTTGTTTAATAAAACCCTCGAGCTTCTGCGCTTGCCTCCGTCTCCATATCTTCAACCGTGACAGAATGACCAACCTAACAGAAAGGAGGCAGCAGAAGTGGACGGTAGGGGAACTCCTCGGATGGCCGGATTCAGACTCCGAGGAGGAGGATCCCTACCGTCACCCCCTGGACCGCTGGATCCCCCGATGGCCTTCACCGACCCCAGGCCCGCGTCAGCCGACGCAGGAAACAGACCACCAGAGACTCATTCCGGTCTGCACCCGGTCCCGTTCCTCAGGTTCCCCGAGCGGGCTGGCTTGGTAGTAGGCTGGCCATTCGGCGCACCCCAGTCCCCACTCCTGTCCCGCGGCCTGCCCCAGCCCCTGCTCCAGCTCCGCTACCTGCCCCAGCCCCTGCTCCCTCACCCGTAGTGGACACACCCATGCCCGATAGGTACGACGGCTCCCCTGAACGGTTTCTCCCCTTTTTAGAGCAGGTCCTTCAGGGCAACAATATCTGTCTCGCCACCGGCTTTGAGCCCTTGGTGCTCTCCCTGCTCACCGGTCGGGCACTCGAGTGGGCAGGAGAGCTATGGGACCGAGGGGACATCCCGTGTGTGTCCGCAGAAGTGTTCCTCGGGCTCCTAGAAGAAGAGTTTGGCCTTAAAGCTGCCCTGGAGAGGCAGCCAGCGCCCCCTGCTGCCCTGGAGAGGCAGCCAGCGCCCCCTGCTGCCCTACACTGGGCCATGTTCTCTTTATTCTGGCCAAAGTGTTCCTATGGAGACCCCTTGGCAACCTCTCAGAGTGCCTTTCAAGTCAGCAGATTTGATCCACACCTCGGTCAGAGGGAGAATCTCAAAAGCCTCTCTGTTCCTCTGGGTCTGTTTGTGTCAATGCCTGGCCACATTCACAGCCTACAAACAAGTGTGAAAAAAAGACCAGGGCTCTATTCACAAACTAGTCATAGAAGGAATGTTGATAGAGGAACAGTTTTTTTGATAGATCATTAAAAACAAACCATGAATAATGCTGGATACTGGAGACCTCACTTCACCAGACTATTTTAATGGACTGTGTTCTACTGTAGCAGCTTCTCTGGTGGTTCAGGTGCCTCCTGGCAGTGCATAAGGCAGTGTGGGTGAGTGATTACTCCTATATGTTCTCTCACATTGACTTCCTGGTTTTGGGGGGGGGGGGTGTAAAATAGACTGGCTGTTTGGAGAGGTCTCGGAGGAAGCCTGTGGTGATCTACAACACTCCCAAACCTGTTGTATTGCTGTAGCAGGGACACGTGGATGTAGACTGGAATTGGATCCTTGAAAAATGGGGGAGCAAAGTGGGTAAAATGAAAAATAAAAACACAATGGTGGCAAATGTTCCACCACCTCTGTATCCGTTGCCTGAGAAACTGGACTCATGATTGCTCATCTACTGACGACACAACTCGACTTATACCTTAACGTAAAAAAATCCAAGTGTGGTGTTTTCCCTCAAAAAGGCTAAATGATCCGTTTGGCTTGGTGTTAAGTCCTTGGACCAATAGAATGTAGAATTGATATCCTACATGACTGTTTGTATAACCAAACTGAATGCCATTTAACTGAAGGCTGTAAATGATACCCTATTCAATAAATATTACATTACTTTGGACCAGAACAACCTAACCCAAACCCACTGTATAAAGGGAGGTTCCGTCTCATGTTGTCATTTTATGCATGAAGTCACTTGAAATAACGTTACTTTCTCTCCCCCATCCCCATGTCTCTGTCTCTCTTCAGTCCACATGTCTCTGTCTCTCCCCAGTCCCCATGTCTTTGTCTCTCTCCCCAGTCCCCATGTCTTTGTCTCTCTCCCCAGTCCCCATGTCTCTGTTTCCCCAGTCCCCATGTCTCTGTCTCCCCCAGTGCCAATATCGCTGTCTCTCCCCAGTCCCCATGTCTTTGTCTCTCTCCCCAGTCCCCATGTCTTTGTCTCTCTCCCCAGTCCCCATGTCTCTGTTTCCCCAGTCCCCATGTCTCTGTCTCCCCCAGTCCCCATGTCTCTGTCTCCCCCAGTCCCCATGTCTCTGTTTCCCCCAGTCCCCATGTGTCTGTCTCTCCCCAGTTTCCATGTTTCGGTCTCCCCTCTCTTCGCATTTACACAAGAACCCCCATGCCAGATCGTCAATGTAACCATTTCACATTCCTGAATTTCGCAGAAAAAAAGTATAAAATCTACAGAGAGAGAATCTAAACACAGATTCTCATTATCTGGGCAAATTCCAATGAAACATACATTCATTTGATTCCACATCAGTAATGATCAAATTAAATAAGGCACTGAATTACTTGACAGAACCAAAGTTAACTAAGCTATTTTCAAAGCATGATCAGATAGAGAGATAGAGGCTTAACCATTCGACAGATTGTTGTTTATTGATTCCTGTTTGGGAACATACCAACCAGTCAATCATACCAGCCACCAACATGGGTGGAGTCCACGACTGTTCCTAAAACCTACATGTTGACCACAGGAAGTAGTCATAGAGTGCACTCCTCCATTTTAAAAGGGCTTTTAAGGAAAAGTTAAATTTTCTGCCCCGTGTTGCTTTCATGCCCGTAAGTCACGTAACACAACTGTCCTGCTTCCTGTCCTGCTTCTTGTCCTGCTTCCTGCTTTTTGCCAGCCTTTCTTTCTTTTTGAACATAAAAAAATATATATATCTTCTTTAAATTTTTTACCTTTGTTTCATTTTTGCTCAATATTTTTTTAATCATATTTGTACAATTTGATGTAATTTTTAAAAGAGGTATTTTTGAGTGATGTTTTATGATGGAGGAGCTAAGACAGCTGTTGGAGGAATGGATCAACCGCTTTAATTACCAGAGTGCTCCTCCGGTCGGACTGTGGGTCCAACCTTCCCCAATGACACATCTTACTGGCACAGCACCGGGGCTAGACCGAAGGCATCAACTCCAACACTGACTTGGTCTGATGTCGTGAGCCACAGAGGCAAATCCAACAAGAAATCAAATAGGAGAGCACCTAACCCTCAATAAACTACCTAAACTCACTGCAAAACAGGTACGATCCACTGACTCAGAACAAAATGTGTGTAAATGAACCTAAGGAAGCTAACCACAACACTAGCATTATGGCTAACCAAAATCTAAGAAATAGCCCTAAAACTACTGATAGGACGAGGGAAAGAAGAAACTTTGCTAACTGCACATCTGATAAGCCAGATACTACTTTGATTGGGGATGACATAACCAAGCATATCAGAATGGCAAAGACTGAAAACCTAACCATGGCTGACACATCGGTCAGAGAGCTGACAGAAATGTTGCCAGTTATTCTCTACACATCCAAGCAACATGCAGATTATAATCCACATTGGGTCTTTTGACATTCTACAAAGGAAAACTGGCTCTAACATCCTGAAAAATGTCTATGCTACTGGAGAAAATAAACAACATTCAACAAGATGTTTTCATCTCAAGCCCCATTACAACCTTGGGGAAAGGAATTTAATCTTTTAGCAGACTCCTTGGGCTGAATAAATGGCTGACAGTGGCATGCCTCAACCACGGGATAAGGTTTATTGACAATTTCAATATTTTTTGGAACTGTAAAGACCGCTTTAGACCTGATGGGGTTCATCCAAACATCATGGGATGCTGGCTACTTGGTGCCAACCTACGTCACACTCTTGGAATGCCATTCCCAAACAAGATAAGCATGAAGGACAGTACTCATAGGCATAGTATTCACCCCCCCTCTCCTGACCCTCTAACGTTTTGCACTAACGATTTCAAACTTTTGAAATCAATAAATACGTGAAAGACCGTACACACACACACAAGGCCAGGTTCTCTCTAAAGGTCTTGATATTTCCTCTGTCATGGTTAAAGACTTGGCCCTGTCTAATCATTGTGTCTTTTTTTATTCACTTATCACCCCAAATGTTCCAGTAAACTCTGTTTCTGTTAATGAGAGTACCAATGCTGAGTTTATGGAAACCATAGCTATCTCTCCAAAAATAAGTCAGTTGCTGTACTCCTGGATAGTTTTAATGCCAAAATATTGAATGTCATGGATCGTGTTGCACAGGTAAAGGTAAAGAAAACTATGAGCAAACAGAAAACACCATGGAGAACCACCATGATGGTAAGCGCCCTGAAAAGAGAATGTAGGAAAGCAGAACGTAAGTAGAGGAAAACTAAACTTCTAATTCACTATGACATCTATAAACAAAGCCTTGGTAGCTTCAACAATGAGTTACACAGGGCCCGACAGCAACATTTATCAGGATCGTTTAACAAAAATATCCACAATACCCGCACTCTATTTATCATGGTCGACAAGCTTACAAACCCAATAAAGCAGATAGCATCATATAACAATGGACCTACATCAAATAGTTCATAGCTCTCTGCAATCAGGCATTTTCCCAACATCTCTAAAAACAGCTGCCATTAAGCCCCTATTAAAAAAGAGAACACTGGATGCATCTATAATGAACAACTATGGACCTGTATCAAATCTCCCTTTTATAGCCAAGATCATTGAAAAGGTTGTCTTCAATCAACTCAGCAATTTTGTGACCTTAAGCGGTCTCTTAGATAACCCTCAGTCAGTACTGAACGGCCCTGATTAAAGTTTTAAATGATACTGATTCTGATAAAATAATAGTTCTGGTTCTATTAGATCTCAGTGCAGCACTTGACACTATAGAGTGGAGGTCTCAAACCTGTTCCACGGAGGGCCATGTGTCTGCAGATTATTGGGTTTTCCTTAAAATTGGTTCCCAGTTCAGACCTAAACAACCAGGTGGGGGTAGAAACGAACCAATTAGTGACCTAATTAGTCAGTTAAGTACAAGGTGAGAGCAAAAACCTGCAGACACCCAGCCCTCCGTGGAACCGGTTTGAGACCTCTGCTATATCAATCAATCAATCAATCAATCAAAATTTATTTATAAAGCGCTTTTTACAACAGCAGTTGTCACAAAGTGCTTTACAGAGACACCCGGCCTTAAACCCCAAGGAGCAAACAACAGTAGTGTTGAATTTCAGTGGCTAGGAAAAACTCCCTAAGAAGGTCGAATTTTAGGAAGAAACCTAGAGAGGACCCAGGCTCAGAGGGGTGACCAGTCCTCTTCTGGCTGTGCCGGGTGAGATATTAAGAGTCCAATTGGAATAATAAATAAATTTCTCTTGGCTAAATCCAGAGTATATTTGATTTTAGACTAGGTCAGAAGTATGACCAGGTGGACAAGGACAGGAACAGCAACGGTCCCCCCAAACCAGGTAATCCGCAGGTGTGGACCAGGACCTCATCTCCTTCTAAAATTTAAAATTGGAGGAAACTGAGAAAAGTTAGTAGTACATCCCTCATGTCCCCCAGCACAATAATATAGCAGCGTAACACCTTGGAAACTGAGACGGGGGGGTCCGGTGACACTGTGGCCCTACCCGGGGGAGGCCCCGGACAGGGCCCAACAGGCAGGAAATCAATCCAACCACATTGCCAGGCATCAACCAAAGGGACACCCACCAACCGCAACCCCCCTGAATGAGGGCCGAGTATTGCTAGTAGCGTACAGCCCAACTGCACAAGTGCGCAATAGAGAGTCAACAACAAGCCAGTGACTCTTCCCCCGAAGGGCATTGGAGGGAGGGCATCCCAGTGGCGACGAGAGCCCACCTGGCAAGACAGCAAGGGTGGACAGTATCAAGCCTACTGGTCACCTTCACGCCCCCGGGCCAGGCTACACCTAATTATAAACCGTGCTGTAGAGATGAGTTTTTAGTAGACACTTGAAAGTTTGCACTGAGTTTGCATTTCTAACCTTAATTGGCAGATCATTCCACAGGAGTGGAGCTCTATGAGAAAAGGCCCTGCCGCCAATTGTTTGTTTAGAAATTCTAGGTACAATTAAAAGGCCTGCGTCTTGCGATCTAAGGTTACGTGTAGGTATATATGGCTGGATCATTTCAGCAAGGTAAGTAGGAGCAAGTCCATGTATTGATTTATAGGCTAAGAGTAAAACCTTAAAATCAGCCCCAACCCTAACAGGCAGCCAATGTAAGGATGCCAGGACAGGAGTAATGTGTTCAAATTTTTTTGTTCTAGTTAGGATTCTAGCAGCTGTGTGCAGCACTAATTGAAGTTTATTTATTAATTTGTCTGGATAACCAGAGATAAGAGCATTGCAGTAATCTAATCTAGAAGTAACGAAAGCATGGATTAATTTTTCTGCATCAGTTTTTGATAGGAAGTTTCTAATTTTTGCGATGTTTCGAAGACTGGAATATTTCATAAATGTTTTTTGTCTTTAGGAAGGCATTCAGTTGTTGGGAAACACATTTTTCTAAGATTTTTGAGAGGAACGGGAGGTTCGATATTGGCCTATAATTGTTTAATATGTTGGGATCTAGATTAGATTTTTTTAGAAGAGGCTTAATTTCCGCAATTTTTAGTGAGTTTGGTACGCATCCGGAGGAAAGGGAGCAATTTATTATGTTCAGCATTGGCTGACATAGCACAGGAAATAACTCCTTAAGTAATTTTGTAGGAATCGGGTCTAGCTGAGAGTTTGTGGGTTTAGAACTCATTACAAATTTTGTAAATGTGTCGAGCGATACGGTATCAAAAAACTCAAGTGTCCCCATTGACACCTGATCAGGGAGGCTCCGGAAATTTTCCGGACAACAGAGATTTTTAGGACCACAACTATTTAGGGATTCAGTTATTTGTTTTCTAATGATGACGATCTTTTCATCAAAGTAGTTCATGTATTCATTACAACTAAAGTGAAGACCCACTTCACATGCTAAGCTTTGCTTTTTTGTTAACTTTGCAACTGTATCAAAGAGAAATTTTGGATTGTTTTTGTTCGCCTCAATCAGGTTGGAGAAATAAGCTGATCGAGCAGACGTGAGTGATTTTCGGTATTGTACTGTACTGTCTATCCAGGCTAGTCTAAATACTTCCAACTTGGTGGAGCGCCACTTTCGCTCCAATTTTCTGGAGGCTTGCTTAAGTGCTCTAGTATTGTCGGTGTACCAAGGAGCAAGTTTCTTGTTGCGTATTTCTTTAGTTTTTAGTGGTGCAACTATGTCTAATGTATTTCGCAGTATTGAGTTTAGATCCTCGATTTGATCGTTTACAGATTTATTTACTCTGTCATTTAAGAGCGAACTAGTAAGAATATCAAGGAATTTATTTGTAATCCGAGAATTTATAGTACGGCTTTTGAAACTCATTGTTTGGGGGGCAAGTGAATTTCTTGTTTTAACGGTAAATGTAATAAGACAGTGATCCGATAATCCAGGATTTTGGGGGTAAATTATTAGATCTACAATATCTATTTCTCGTGACAGGACTAAATCTAAGGTATGATTGTGGCAAAGTGTTGGACCTGAGACATGTTGGATGAAACCCATTGAGTCGATTATGGCTTGAAAGGCTTTTTGAAGAGGATCATGGGGGTTTTCCATATGGATATTGAAGTCGCCAAAAATTAGAATACTATCTGCCATGACTACAAGGTTAGACAAGAATTCTGGAAACTCATTGAGGAACAATGTGTATGGCCCGGGGGGCCTATAAATAGTAGCTATGTAAAATGATTTTTCGGCCTGGTTAACTTTCATGAGTAAAACTTCGAAAGAATGAAACTCTGTGATATGTTTGAGAGTAAGTTTATATTTACTGTCATAAATATTAGCGACACCCCCTCCTTTTCGGGATGCACGAGGGATATGATCACTAGTATAACCAGGAGGAGAGGCCTCATTTAAGGCAGTGAATTCTTTAGGCTTTAGCCACGTTTCACATAAACCAATAGCATCTAGTTTATGATCAGAGATTAATTCATTTACCGCAACTGCCTTTGGAGCAAGAGATCTAATATTTAGGAGTCCCATTTTGAGATGCGAAGTGATACAATTATTTTTATTTTTGACCGAGGTGGAGGAAGGCTTTATCTTAATAAGGTTGTTTTTGTTAGCACTACCTTGTTTAACTTTTCTCAGCCTGGAACGAGTCACAGTGGCAATAGGTAAAGCTGTACTAACTACTCTGGCTATGCTATTGACAGACTCCACTATGCTAGCAGGCTGGCTAACAGCCTGCCGCCTGACCTGCACCCTATCTCATGTTAAAGCTATAGGAGTGAGACTCCTGTCAATGTTCCTAGACAAAAGAAGAGCACCACTCCAGCTAGGATGCTATAGACCATAGAACACTTATAGATAGGGTTGAAAACTGGGTAGGACTCTCCGGGACAGTCCTTGATTGGTTCAGATCTTATCTAGATGGCCGGAGTTACTTTGTCACCATTGGTAATCATGAATCTGATAGGGTGGCTATGACATACGGAGTTCCACAGGGATCAGTTCTCAGACCACTTCTTTTCAATCTCTATATGCTGCCTCTGGGCCAAATTCTACAGAACAACAACAATAACTACCACAGCTATGCCCATGATACTCAAATATATATGGCCCTCGAACCGTATGACAACAGCTCAATAGACTCTCTATGTCACTGTATAGAGCACAAAAATACCTGGATGAACCAAAATTGTCTGCAATTAAAGAGATTATTGTGTTTGGCAACAAAAAAAAAGAACAAGTAGTAGTAAAGAGCTGGATTCTCTGGCCCTCAATTCAGGGATCAAGTGAGTAATCTTGGTGTTCTGATAGACCTCACATTTAACAGTCAAATCAAAGCGGTCACCAAAACAGCATTTTATCATCATAAACATATAGCCAGAATCAAAGGCTTGGTGTCCCAAAAAGACCAAGAGAAGCTCATCCATGCTTTATCCGTAGTAGGGTTGACTACTATAATGGCCTCTACTATAATGGACTCCCGTAAAAGACTGTAAAACAGCTGCAGCTCATTCAGAATGCTGCTGCTAGAATGTTAACCAGGAGAACAGAGCACATCACTCCGGTTCTTAAATCTTTGCATTGGCTTCCAGTCAGTTACAGAATAGATTTCAAAGTGGTGGTTTTAGTCTACACATCTGTGAATGGTTTAGGAGCCAAATAAATGTCTGATATGTTTGAAGAATACAAACCGAGCAGGGATCTTAGATCCAGGAACACAGGTGAGGTAGTAGAGTCCAAACTAAACATGCAGAAGCTGCGATTAGCACTTATGCTGTACACAACTGGAAAAAACGACCAGAAGATGTTTGACGTGCCCCAAATGTCTCATCTCATCTTCATCCACTTATCCGATATTGGGTCGCGGGGGCAGCAGCTCCAGCAGGGGATCCCAAACTTCCCTTTCCCGAGCCACATTTGCCAGCTCTGACTGGGGGATCCCGAGGCGTTCCCAGGCCAGTGTCGAAATATAATCTCTCCACCTAGTCCTGGACCTACCCCGAGGTCTCCTCCCAGCTGGATGTGCCTGGAACACCTCCATAGGGAGACGTCCTGGGGCATCCTAACCAGATGCCCCAGGACGTGTTTACGTTGTAAGCATTTGGAGAGAACAATGAAAGAACTATGGAAGGTTATCATCGTAAACCTGATGCTGAATAAAGGCTCTCCCCTGACTTCCGGTTGCATTCATTCATTCATTCATTTTGTTCATGGATCACAAATGGACAGAATCTAACATATGTCTTGGGTAATCTCTCTTATTGTACTCACCAAGTTGCTTGACTCACAGTCCATGATTTCTTCCAGAAATCTAGTCCAAATTTGGCTCCTATGTTGCTTTTCCAATTAGGAGTAGCCATTTAAACTTTAAATGCCGAGTATAATTTAGTGAGCTATATGTCTTGAGCAATAGTCAAGTTTGGTTGAAGATTTGGTTGGGGTGGTGCAGACTGTTGGTGTGTCCTGTGTGTGCGTCTGATGGTGATTGTTCAACAATTCCTGTAAAGTGTGGCTCGTGTGCTCTCAACCTAGCTTGTTTCAAATCCATTGGTTGTTATTTGAGGAAGATTCATGCTACCAAAGACATGAGGTTGTGCGTAACCGGTGCCAGACTGCATGTCTTTGTTGACGTCGTGCGAAGCATAAACCAAGGGCCCTGCCCTGCAGAGCATAAAATAAGCGTGGGAGAAATTGTACTTATCTAGCCTGTCAATTAGAATCCTTTCCATATTTTATATTTCTAGCATAGAAGCCTCTCTTGAATAATGCGACCATCAGGCCCAGGTGTTAGAGGTCCATTGTCTACTCTCCCATTGTCATGTAACTCTGCAACTCCCTTCCTGTACCTGCTCCCCACTTTATACCCAAAAGATATTCATCCTGACCCTGTGTTACCCTCCTGTACCTCCTGTGGTGTACCACTTGCCCTGTCTGGCAAAATTCTGTGCCTCGTTGTTTAAAGCCCTTATTTGGACCTCAGGAACTAATACAATGGTAGAGTAATTGTCTGAACTTCCACTGGTTAAGATTACAATGATAGATTCTATATAAGCAGGAGGGATCCGGTCATTCGGGAGAGATTCCTTGCATGCGGACTCTCTCCACGCAGCATGTTAAAACGTATTAAATGACTCCGCTATACTTTGGAAATGAAGCTATGTGAAATTCCACGACAGTTTATGGCGACGGGGATGGGATCCCTAACGCGGGTTAACGAGTCTTCGACGTTAAAACAAACCTCTGATCAAGGTAAGGTAATTAACCTTTATTTGAAAAGTGTCTTGACTCCGTGACCGGCGCATTTCTGTGGAGATACGGAATTAGAAAATTTTAATTGATCATTTGGACTGATAAATAGGAAATGACACCTACTTTAATTGTATAGCTGATTTCAAATTGTAAAATAGGGTCAACTTAAATTACATTATTTATGTTACTTTAAGAGACGTCTTGACCAAATTCTTATGAGCTAATAAATGAATTTGGTATAAGTAACACAATCAGTGAATACATTTTTGAAAAATAAATTGACACTGATGTGCAGCCAATGGGCGAATAAACATTAGAAATGAGTTGACGCCATAATTTGATAGTTGGTAAAATAGAGTTGAAAATGTGTGTAAAATCTGCTTGTTCAACGCAGGCAAAATTTTGTGTGTGTTCATTATTGCATTGTATGTCTGCTCGGGTGAATTCTGTGTGTAGTGTGTTTCGATGTTTCTCTACCTAGAGAATAGCGGAGAACTGCTATTGTTTTGTGACGTAATTGTTAATAGTGTTTTGTTATATAGAATTGTGGTATCATACATAGGCCTATTAGATTTTGTCAACTACAAGATTTGAAAATTACAACTCATAGAATTAAGCAGATAGGAGGTTTCCTCTGATAGATAGGTAGTGAAAGTAATGATTGAATACATATTTAGAGAACATGGTCCTAGTCCACATTTGGTTCAATATATGATACTTTGGTGAGCAGGAAATAATGTTTTCCCTAATCATGGTTTTGAGGATGTAGATGATTTGGAGAAGAGAAATTGAGACGTTTTATTAAAAGAAAAGTAAAAATAAGCTTTCATGCTAGGAGAATAAAAGAAAGGCAGAGGAGTGCGAGAGAATTTATTGTTTAGAAGGAGAGAAAGCTAAGTTAGAAAGTGAAAAGTTTAAGAATTTTGAAATAGGGATGAAACTAAGTGTGTGTAAGCAATGTTGTGAACCATTGTCCCATGTGGTTGATGCTAAAGTAGACTTTATAAAACAATTTGATTGGTTTAAAATAGTTGAGGTTAAACAGACATCTGAGGAGTCTGTGAATTATTTCAGGATTAGATTTAAAGACAACTTTGAATTGTGGTCAGGAATGACGATAGAACAATGTGTAGCAATGGCGGTGCATACATTTGTCGAAGGTCTCTTGCCTGGCATTGGCAAGGCAATTAAATATAACGTTCTTGCTTGGGAAGCTAGAAATTGGCATGAGATTTTGGTGTGTGCTTGAGAATTGGAAAAACTTTATAGATAACAAAGCAAGAAAAGCAACGAGAAAGATATGAAAATGTTGTCACAGATGTATCAGTTTGCCAGAGGTAATCAGTAGGGGGGTGCATTGGCACTGTCCTCACAACTCGATTCGATTACGATTCACCAGGTAACGATTCGATTCAATTCGATTCTACGATGCATTGCGATGCATCAAAATTCTACTGCACACAAGGGACATTTTTCATCAGACATGAGGCAATACAAGCAGTCAGATATTGAACAACAGATTGTATTTTCTGCTATGTGTTTTTATCATCACTCTCCTGTGTCTTTAACATAAATGCCATTAAATAAAACGGTACAGGGTATTGGATATGGCATTTTCAAACCTGAAAAAGAAAACAAATCACTGCTTTCAGTGCTTTGAATGAGAAATGTTTCTCATCTCTCTGCTTTAGAACCATTTGAAATTAAATAGAGCAATAACAGCCAACTTTTTCCAGCTGTGACCATAAGTGTTTTTTTTTTTTTACACACAGTAAAATAGCAGCTCTAAGACAGGGCACTTCCTGAACTCCTGTGCAAATATTAATCAGTAATCACAGTCACACTATTGTAACAACAACCACCCAGGCACCCAGCAATATACCGGGGCTCAATTGTTTTAAGCATGTGGCGAAACCCCACATTTTCTACCACAGAATAGGGTCGTAGATCCTTTGCTATGAAACATGCCACCGATCGTGTGATCCTCTTTGCTCGTCTCGGAGTTGTGTGGCAACGTTGACACTAGCGACTCGTCAATTCTTGGCTGGGATGTGTCGACTTTTTGTGTTGTTGTTGTTGAAGCCAGCTCAGGATACCAACGATCAACATGATTCGTGAAGTTAGTTGTATTGCCCAAATGTGCCCAGATGTCCGCTTTCCAAGCTTTGGGTGTGTTTTTAATTAACTGTCTATCGCGGTCATCTCCCTTCGCTATCTTGATTGTTGTTATGCCCCCGGAACTAATTGAAACTTCACAACTTTAATGTCCACTCAAGGCCAGAAAATAAACAGTGATATAATCGATTATGGAACTTTGCCGCATCAATGCTGAATCGTGCATGCCCCGCATTGCGATGCATCGCTGAATCGATTATTGTTGACACCACTAGTAATCAGAATGTTAATGGTAACTAATCGCATGGTTACAGCCGGGGTACAGATGCTAAGCTTTGTGATCGTCAGAGAGAATATTTCTGAGGGAGAGGGTGTCTGTTTTATGTGTGGTGTCCCTGGGCATTGGGCTCGGGAGTGTCCTAACAGATTTTCTGGTTATAGGGAGAAGTTTGGTGCTCATCATCAAGGTGCCTCAAAGGAGTGGAGTAATTATCCCCACAGCAGCCACATTGAGAGTTGACAGAAAGGTTATAGAAAGGTCACTATAATTGGTGTAGATGGCATTTGAGGTACTCATTTAATGGGCACCAACTAGCGTTCATATTAGTCCCTTGAACGATTCCTTCTATCCTGACAAGGGCTCCAATCCCTGCTGCAGAGAAACGACCCCATAACATGATATTACCACCTCCATGCTTTACTGTAGGAATGGTGTTATTTGGATGGTGAGCTGTATTGGATTTTCACCAGACATATCGTTCGGCGTTGAGGCCAAATCATTTAATTTTAGTCTCATCTGACCATAACACCTTTTTTCACGTGGCCTTAGAATCTTCAAGGTGCGTTTTGGCAAAGCTCAGTCGTGACTGCATGTGGCCTTTCTTGAGGAGTGGCTTTTTTCTTGCAACCCTCCCATGCAAGCCACATTTGTGGAGAATTTGTGATATTGTTGTCACATGCACACAATGACCACTCTTTGTCATGAATTCCTACCTCCCTCATGATTTTTTTTTTTACTCTCACTTGGCTGTTATAATTTGTAAATACAGTCAAATATATATACATTTTTTTGTTCGTTTTCATTTCAGGCTGCAAAGCAACAAAATGTGATTATTTTAAAGGGGGCGATTCTTTTCTATACCCTTTGTATGTATATTGGACAGACACTATCTGTGAAACTCAATTCTCAATTCTGCGGGGTCTTTCAGATTCCACAATCCCATGTGATTTTAGCTGTTCATCTGGACCATCAACCTGAGGAGATGGGGAACGACTGATGTCCTGGAGAGGGGTGTTAGAACCCTTATCACCTCTGAAGGGGGGGGTGGTCAGTCTATGGGGGTGAGGACAGGGGGTAATTTTGTTTCACTGTCACCCTGTCTCACTACCAGAGAGTTTAAGCTCTAACCACCCCTCCATTGATCTCATCTCCCTGCTCCCATTCTAGCAAATCTGCCTGATAACCAAATGGGCAACACATGCAAATGACGAGGGTAAGGTAATGTCTGCTGAACCATTTTTATAAATCATTACCTAGGCGTAGTCAATGTCCTTTGTCTGAAGTGGACATAAAGGATGCACCAAACAACATTGAGTGGACTGAGGAGAAAATTGAGTGTTTCAAAGCATTGAAAGCAGCGTCCATCTGGAAAAATTGGTTTACCCCATTCTCTGTTTCTTTTGTTTGCAATTTTGTGTAATAGGATTTCCCATATTGCAAAAGGTAGGTATGGTGAAACAGAGTTAGATATATTGGCAGATTTAGAAAGATTGGTATGTCCACAATATAGAATTTATGAGGCAGATTTTACAGAAGGAGTGCAACATATCAGTTGCATAAGATAGGGAGAGGTGTGCCTGTGGAGATAGGCCACTTGCCAAATACATTCTGGTATTGAAATGTGATGTGGATGATAAGGTATTGCAAACACAAGTGATTCAAAGGTCTGGTATTCCTGCTAAGATAAGATAGGAAAGGCTTTAGTTGTTGCCCTGCATTATCACTACCAACCACCAGCGAGCGCGATCTTGAGACAAAACAAGTCGGTACTGAACATTTAATTGGGTAACATGGCCAGACACATTGGCCACCTTGTTGTTCTCCATATGGACAACAGCAGCAACGGTTACCGGTTTATCTCTGAGATATTGACCCACGTTTAGCCTCTGACATAACTTACACTTTCTGATGTGGAGTCACTACTGGAAACATGGAGCTGATGGAGTACTACCTGGATTGAGAGTGGCTATTTTTTTTTTTTACACACCCGTGTACAAGCTGCCCGGGAAATTCCTCCCCAGGCCTCGGGACAAGACATAGTCCCGGTGGACTAGGTCAGGGTTAAACTATTTAAACAAAAGGCTTCTTTCTTCCCAGGTGGAGTGAACCACTTCAGAGGTTCCAGAGAATCCAGCCCATCCAGGGTCAGTGACCAGAAGTCCATCAAGAGAAGGCCATCTTCCAGACGTTTCGGCGTTTCGAGAGATTCCAGCGGATTCTACCGCCGAGACGAGTGACCCGGATGCAATCAGAGGGGCAGAATCAGAGGGGCAGAATTCTCCAAACTACATTTGGAGAATTCTTTAGTTCGTTCAACTTTGTTGTTCGTCGGAAGGCAATTTCTATTTAAATGTAACACTTTCAGTTACTTTTAATAAACCTACTTTACAGGTACATTTAGGTGTATTCTTTGATGGCCGCCAGCGTCGCTTGTAATTCTACGACGTCACTCTTTGCCAACATCTCCACACATATGAAGTGTTCATGGACAAAGTTGTTAACCCTGTCTTCCGCCCGGATTTATTCAGTCCTGGGCTCAACCACATCAACCTAATGAGTGTTACAGCCCTGACTGCCAAGATACACAGATGTAACGTGACGGCAGGAATTTTAGCTTGTATTCATTCACTGCCTCTTCACTGTAAAATGTAATGTTCTTAAGATCTTAATAAATAAACATCTTAATTAACCTTCAGCTCCTTATTACTGCTCAGTTTTCTCTGAATCTAAAGCAAGGGAATAGTGTCTTCCCCCATTTGACTTGACATGCACTGAATCTACAATATATGTCAGCTGCCATAGACACCTCTATTCACTTGTATTCCCAAAAGCTCAATTTATTGCTCATCTGTTCAGATAGCATGAGTTTGAGAGCGCATTTCAATTAGTTTGTAGGGCTGCATCCCCTGTCACTCTCTCCCTTTGGCTAGACAGCCTTCTCTTCCATTAACATCTGAGACTGGAATGTGACACTGTGTGGGGCTTTATGTTAGATACCATGATTTCTAATTTGGGCACCCAGCACCCTCAGGTTATGGTCATGTCCAGGCATCTGCCATTATTGCTTACCGTAGAGCGCTTGTCTACGTGTTCACTTGTGCTTAGGTTGTTGATTTTTGCAAGAACACTGTAGGACTACTTTTTTTAAGGCACATATCTGGCGTTATTAATTCATCCTCCAAACACGGCGAGTGGAGTTTAGACCAAAAAGCTCAATCAGACCACATTAAATTATCCCATTCCTCCTCTGGATCATCCAGATGGTCATTGGCAAACTTCAGATGGGCCTGGACATGCGCTGGCTTGAGCAGGGGGACCTTGTGTGCGCTGCAGGATTTTAATCCATGACAGCATAGTGGGTTACTAATGGTTTTCTTTGAGACTGTGGTCCCAGCTCTCTTCAGGTCATTGACCTGGTCCTGTCATGTAGTTCTGGGCAGATCCCTCACCTCCCTCATGATCATTGAAGCCCCACGAGGTGAGATCTTGCAAGGAACCCCAGACTGAGGGAGAATGACCATCATCTTGAACTTGACCCATTTGCTAATAATTGCGACAACAGTTGTTGCCTTCTCACCAAGCTGCTTGCCTATTGTCCTGTAGCCCATCCCAGCCTTGTGCAGGTCTACCATTTTATCCCTGATGTCTTAACACAGCTCTCTGGTCTTGGACATTGTAGAGAGGTTGGAGTCTGTTTGATTGTGTGGACAGGTGTCTTTTATACAGGTAACGAGTTCAAACAGGTGCAGTTAATACAGGTAATGAGTGGAGAACAGGAGGGCTTCTTAAAGAAAAACAAACATATCTGTGAGAGCCGGAATTCCTACTTTATAGTAGGTGATCAAATACTTATGTTATGCAATAAAATGCAAATTAATTATAAAAAAATCATACAATGTGATTTTCTGGATTTTTAGATTTTTGATTCCGTATCTCACAGTTGAAGTCAAATCAATCAATCAAAATGTATTTGTATAGCGCTTTACAACAACCAGCAGGTATCCAAAGTGCTTCACATCAGGAACCAAGAATAAAACTACATATATTGCAATAAGAAGAATTAAAAGTAGAAAACAGTAAAATCATAAAAGCTTACATAGAAACAGGAAGAGAAAATTGTCACACCACTACTGCGTATTAAAAGCCATTCTAAACAGGTAGGTTTTGAGTTTAGACCTGAAAAGAGCAACATCCGTAGTTGTGCGAATATCAGGGGGTAACTTATTCCAGAGTCTCGGGGCAGCAACTGCAAAAGCCTGATCACCCCATCGTTTGTACCTTGACCTTGGGAATTCTAAAACCAGTTGGTTAGAAGACCGCAAAGACCGGCTGTGCTCACGCAAGGTTAAAATCTCAGAGAAGTACTCTGGGGCCAGGCCATTTAGGGCCTTAAAAACAAACAATAAAATCTTAAAATCTATTCTAAAACGCACAGGGAGCCAATGTAGGGTGTAAAGAACGGGAGTGATGTGTGCACATCTAGATGTGTTTGTTAAAAACCGAGCAGCAGCATTTTGCACAAGTTGAAGGCGTGAGATGGAGGTTTGATTCAAACCAACATAGAGAGCATTACAGTAATCCAACCTTGAACTAATAAAAGCATGGATCGCCTTTTCTAGATCATGTCTGTTAAGGAATGGCTTTACTTTAGCTAGGAGACGGAGCTGGAAAAAGCTCATTCTAACAACATTGCTAATTTGCTTGTCAAATGTCATATTGCATTCAAAAGTAACCCCCACATTTCTGACAGCTGGCTTTAAGTATGAAGCCAGTGCTTCCAAACTCAAAGATGGACCGTTTGTCGTGGCTGAAGTACTGAAGATGATACACTCTGTTTTATCTTCGTTCAAGTTAAGAAAGTTTTGTGACAGCCACATCTTAATATCATTAATACAATTAAGCAAGGAGTTTAATGCGACACTATCATTTGGTTTCATAGGCAAATAAATTAGCAAATCATCAACATAACAGTGAAAAGACAATTTGTGATTTCCTATAATAGTCCCTAAAGGCAACATATATAAAGAAAACAGGATTGGGCCTAGAATTGAACCCTGGGGTACCCCACAGGAGAGAGGAGCAGTTGACGAGGAGCAGTCACCAATCATGACAGAGAAACTCCTATTCGCCAAATAGGAGCTGAACCATTGAAGTGCCGGGCCTCGGATACCTATGCTCTGATCAAGGCGAGAAAGGAGGACTGCATGGTCTACCGTATCAAACGCCGCTGTGAGGTCCAGTAGCAATAAAACAGTAGGATTCCCTGCATCTACAGACAGGGCAATATCATTGTGCACTCTAAGCAGTGCAGACTCAGTGCTGTGACGTGATCTGAAGCCAGATTGAAATCTTTCAAGCACAGAGTTAATTTGCAAAAAGGCTTGTAACTGTATAAAAACAACTTTTTCCAAAACCTTTGACAGAAAAGGCTGATGAGAGACTGGTCTAAAATTGGACAACACTGTTGGGTCAAGATTAGTCTTCTTAAGTAGGGGCCTGACCACAGCATGTTTAAAGGCAGCTGGGACAGAACCTAAACTAAGACAAGAATTTAAAAAAGTGAGTAGACTCGGCCCAATGGTGTCATTAAAAACCTCCTTCACTATCCTGGCGGGAACGATGTCTAATGGACAGTGGGTAGGTTTCATGTGTTGCACTCAGATAGATAGCAATGTCAGAGAAACTAGCTGAAATTCCTCAAACACAGCACAATGCATAGGAGTAGCAGGTATAAACACATTAAAATTAACACTGGCGTATTGCCTGACAGATGCTACTTTGTCAATAAAATAAAAGAGAAACTTCTCACAGGTGGTAGTTGAAACCTCTGTCGGATCAGAGGTGCATGGATTCACAACAGAGTTAATAGTATTAAATAACACTCTAGGTTCATGGCAACTGCTAGCTATGACAGAAGAGAGATGTTGCATCTTCGCCACCTTCACAGCCTTCTGCTATACTGTTAGACTGTCTCTTAATAAACCCAGTGATACTTGCAAATTGTCCTTCTTCCACCTTCGTTCAGCTTGTCTGCAGTGTTGCCTAAGGGCTCTTGTGGAGTCATTTAACCAAGGGTCCGCCTTTGGTTTAATATATTTAGTCCGAACAGGGGCAATAGAGTCTAAAATTTCAGTGCACATGGAGTGGAACACAGAGAATGTTATCTGGATATGAGGGAGATACCAGACCATTCGTGACACAGAATTGTGAGCCCCCAAATGCCGATGCAAAAACTCCAGCAGAAGAGGAGGTAATGCAGCGGCGCCTAGAAGCTGAGAAAACAGACTTACTAGCAGGTGGTGGTACACTGCTCGTAAACCTGATGGGGAAACGGTCTGAGATACCAGTGTCTTTTATTTCACTTAATGAAACTGAAAGCCCGTAAGAAATAACGAAGTCCAGGGTGTGTCCAAGATGATGTGTCGGCCCTTCCACACATTGATTAAGATCAAAGGAGATTAAAAGTGTTTTTAAATCATTAGCAAGTGGGTTTGAGGGGCAACACACATGAATATTGAAGTCCCCACAAACCAGGAGCTTGTCGTATTTTGGAACAACATCAGCTAAAAACTCTGAAAACTCACATATAAAATCTTTGTTGACTTTTGGTGGGCAATAAATAACTGCACACAACACAGTAGAATCCAGATCAGCCACAAACAGCTGAAGTCCAAAACTATTATAACAGAATGCAGGTAACGATCTGCATCTGTACTCATCCTTGAAGAGCATGGCCAGCCCACCGCCTCGACATGATACTCGCGGAGAGTTGAGGAAAGAACAGCTGGGGGGGGGGAGCTCCGAGAAGGCGCTGTCATCACCTGGTTTCAGCCAGGTTTCCGTCAACAGAAGAAAGTCGAGAGCATTGGTCTTAAAAAAGTCATTGAGGACGAAAGTCTTGTTTGTGAGTGATCTGGTGTTGATCAGCACCATGCGAATTAAGCGCCGCTCGGGCGGAGATCCCCATGTACGCAGCCTCGCCTGGAGCACTTACTGCTCCAACGGCGGGGAAATGGGCATTCGGAATCCGGGACCGTCGACCGTAGCCATCGGTAACTGTGTACCAGAGAACGCCGTGGATTGCAGTCGATGAACTCCGCGGAAAACCCGACACACGGATGGGCCGGATCACGTGTGTAGGGTGATGCCAGGTAAGCTCTGAGCCTTACACGAACTCCGCCTCTCTTTCCGCGTCTCCTGCGGCGATTATTGCGGAGCCGAAGGCCAGGCTGACGCCGTAGATAGGCCGGTATGGACGCCACGAAAGGCAGCAGCGTGGTTGACTGTCCATCTGAGCCATAAATCGGCACTTTTTCCACAAAATTGCGGATACTTAAAAGAGTCAGGCGGTCATACACCAGCAGCGGTGACACATTTCCAGTGACAATCAGTAGAAACAGGCAAATCAATAACAATTCCAGCACAGGTAAGCGGCGAGACACACACAGCGGCGCCATCTTTACCAAAAGAGAAGTGTACCTATGATAGAAATTACAGATCTCTACTTGCTTTGTAAGTAGGAAAACCTGCAAAATCGGCAGTGTATCAAATACTTATTCTCCCCACTGTAGATAAAGTAGACATTAGACGATATTGGAGAGTTTCAGCCCATTTTTCCGTTTTACAAGAGATGAGACTTAAGATCAGATCTGCCCATAATAATAGTCCCTAAATAAGGACTGTTACAAACTGTAGTGTATGCAGGTTGAAAAACATCCCGTGTTTCACACAAGTTTGTATTCCAATAAAGCAATACAGTAAACAAACATTGCATGAGCAATGCTATTATTTTGAACGAAAAATATATCCCTGGGCCGACCACACATTATAACTAGGTGTCGTGGTTGGGTTTAAAATATTGTTAAAAATAATATAAAATTTGTATATATTTTCATGAACGAGGGAGATTCGTTGACATTTAATTGTCCATCCATCCATCCATCTTCTTCCGCTTCATCCGGGGCCGGGTCGCGGGGGCAGCAGTCTAAGCAGGGATGCCCAGACTTCCCTCTCCCCAGACACTTCCTCCAGCTCTTCCGGGGGGACACCGAGGCGTTCCCAGGCC
The DNA here is from genome assembly GCF_011004845.1 of Esox lucius. Taxonomy (NCBI): domain Eukaryota; kingdom Metazoa; phylum Chordata; class Actinopteri; order Esociformes; family Esocidae; genus Esox; species Esox lucius. Next base: position 32,784,763 of record NC_047571.1, read on the forward strand.
AGCCGGGAGACATAGTCCCTCCAGCGTGTCCTAGGTCTTCCCCGGGGTCTCCTCCCGGTGGGACGGGACCGGAACACCTTCCCAGGAAGGCGTTCCGGAGGCATCCGAAACAGATGCCCAAGCCACCTCAGCTGATTGTATTTATTACAATTAAATGATGTGATGTCAGGCTGAGCCGTGATAACTAACGAGAATGGTGTTTCTACCGGACAGGAAGTATCAATATATATGGTTGTCAAACGTCAACAACCATCTGAACTATATAGTTAAGCTTTATACACAATTTTAACCTAATGTGAAGAACAATGACATGTAACCAATGACAAAGTTAAGAGGCGTGACCTGCTGGAGGCGCCCCGGCTGCGATGTAAAGACAATATTAAACCTGTTGCTTCCACAGAAGTTAGCTGTTTCCAGAGCGGAGTACGTGGTAAGTACAAGTTATTTTATTTGAAGTAATTCATTTTAATTGTTTGACCAGAAGAGATTCTGTGTCGATTGCGGCCGTTATTACAATGTTAGCATTACCAACAATAAAGTGCACAAGTGCACGGCTAACGTGTCCCAATTGTAATGTGGATCTGGCTGTTGAAATGAATCATCAGTGTTTCATAAAACCCTTTAAGCCCGAGGACCCCAGTGAGCGCTACATATTTTAGGATTTCGAGACAATGGCAAATCCGGTGAATGGTGTACACACTGCAAATTCTGTGTGTGCAATAAGCTTTCAAAACAAGACGTGGTGTTCAGCCGGAGATGGTTGTGTCGCTGCTTTTTTCCAAATGTTTAGGCAACCAAAATATGACTACACATTTATAGCACACAACTCTGAAGGTTTCGATGGTTACATCTTGATCCAGTACCTTGCTTACAATGGTATTGGCACGACATTTATTGCTAATGGTAGCAAGCTCATGATGTTTACAGACAGCACATTCAATCAGAGATACATTGATAGTCATTGCTTCCTACCGATGAAGCTGGCGGCCTTGCCACGTGCTATGGGTTTTAAGGATTTGAAAAAAGGCTACTTCATGAGAATGAGAACTCTGTTGGCCCCCACCCGGAACCGCATTACTACGGTGTGAATACCATGATGGCTAAAGTAAAAGATTAGTTTTTGCAAAGGTACGCAATTGTTTCCGCAGACACCTTTTGTCATGCAGGATGAGATAAAGGCTTACTGTGTGAATGATGAGGTCATCTTAAGAGGGGGTTGTATGCGCTACAGACTCAAGTTCCTGAAGTGTGGTGTTGACCCATTCCGCTCAATTACGATTGCTTCGGCTTGCAGGAGTGTTTTGCAACAGATTCCTCATCATGGACACCATTGCATTGGTCCCCTCAGACAACTACAACCGTTGTCGAAAGACATTCTCTAACAGCTCAATCCAATGGCTTGAATATGTGGCCTTTGATGAGAATATATCAATACAGCACGCCCTGAACAGGGGTGAAGTGAAAATCAGTGACTACAATGTATATCATAGTTGCCAAGGTTGCGGTTTTCCCGCACAATTGGGCTATTTTCAAAAAGGAGTTGCGGGAAAAATTATGGAGTTGCGGGTTGCGGTTTTTTGGGCTAAATTTGTAAAGTACCGCTGCGCGAAAAAAAAAAAAAGTAAAAAAAAATTGTCGACAAAGATAAAATGAAAAGGAACCTTTTATTACTGGGTGTTGATCCCGGGAATGAATATTTGGCAACAACCGCTGCAGCTCGCGAGACGCGAGATGGCGCGGCTTTTGATTCATCATCACATCACATGAAAGAGTTTTAGAAGCATCGGTTTGGTTGTCCGTGGATGAACAAGCAGCATATCAAAAATGTCAGGTAAATGGGGAAAGTATGGAAAGAAGTATCGCAAAGAATGGGAGACAGAGAAAGGCTTAAAAGAGTGGATTCGAACCGTTCCAAACGATGATAGAAAAGCCTTTTGTAAATATAGCACTGTGATCTGGTAGCTCATGCTGCGACTGAAAAACATTTAAAAAATGCTGCTCCTTTCTCAAATGCCAGAACATTATTTGATACAGGCAGTTCCTTTCTAAGAAATAATGTACATGTGAAAGAGGCAGAGTTGAAGCTGGCTGCGCACGTTGCTTGTCACTCAAACACTTCAACTGTTGACCACTTAGGAAGTGTTGTGGAAGAAATCTCAAAGAAAGGCAATAGTTTGCATCGAACGAAATGCACAGCACTAATTAATTCAGTGATTGGACCAGTAGTACATGAAGACCTCATGGAGGATGTAGAAAATGGACCATACTATCTTATTGTTGATGAGAGCACTGATATCACGACCAAAAAACAACTGTGTATAATCATCAGATATTTACAGCAAAAAGCTCTCACGAATTATAAGCACTTTTTGCTGGAATGCTCAATATAGTAGCTGGTGATTCGCTGAACTTAGCAAATGCTTTATTCAAATTCCTAGATGAAAAAAATTGTTCATTCTGAATTGCATCGTTCTTGCAACTGATGGCTGTAACACAATGTGTGGCCAACATAATTCAGTGCTACAGAAATTCTGTGCCCGCAAATCCTCATATTGTCTATATAAAGTGTGTGTTTGCCGTTCTCTTCAGCTCTGCGCATCAAAAGCCATCAGTGCCCCCCCCAGAAATGTTGAGTACATGGTTTCTCAGACCTACAGTTGGTTTTCAAATGCCACAACAGGCATCTCCGAAAATATTCTGAACTGTGCAAAACCATAAATGTAGGTGAAAGCCCGTTGAAGATTCTGCAACTGTCTGACACTAGGTGGCTCGCTATTAGTGAATGCACCAACCGGATCCTTTCACAGTACGTGGCGCTTAAGTCGCATTTTCAGTTGACAGAAGACAGTGAGAGGAGCTATGCTGCGGAACTGCTGTACCAAATGTACACTCACCTAAAGGATTATTAGGAACACCATACTAATACTGTGACTGACCCCCTTTCGCCTTCAGAACTGCCTTAATTCTACGTGGCATTGAGTCAACAAGGTGCTGAAAGCATTCTTTAGAAATGTTGGCCCATACTGATAGGATAGCATCTTGCAGTTGATGGAGATTTGTGGGATGCACATCCAGGGCACGAAGCTCCCGTTCCACCACATCCCAAAGATACTCTATTGGGTTGAGATCTGGTGACTGTGGGGGCCATTTCAGTACAGTCAACTCATTGTCATGTTCAAGAAACCAATTTGAAATTATTCAAGCTTTGTGACATGTTGCATTATCCTGCTGCAAGTAGCCATCAGAGGATGGGTACATGGTGGTCATAAAGGGATGGACATGGTCAGAAACAATGCTCAGGTAGGCCGTGGCATTTAAACAATGCCCAATTGGCACTAAAGGGCCTAAAGTGTGCCAAGAAAACATCCCCCACACCATTACTCCACCACCACCAGCCTGCACAGTGGTAACAAGGCATGATGGATCCATGTTCTCATTCTGTTTATGCCAAATTCTGACTCTACCATCTGAATGTCTCAACAGAAATCGAGACTCATCAGACCAGGCAACATTCTGCCAGTCTTCAACTTTCCAATTTTGGTGAGCTCGTGCAAATTGTAGCCTCTTTTTCCTATTTGTAGTGGAGATGAGTGGTACCCGGTGGGGTCTTCTGCTGTTGCAGCCCATCCGCCTCAAGGTTGTGCGTGTTGTGGCTTCACAAATACTTTGCCGCATACCTTGGTTGTAACGAGTGGGTCAAACACAGTATGGTGTTCCTAATAATCCTTTAGGTAAGTGTATTATTATGAAACATAGAAGAAATCTTCTCACCACTAAGTGGTTTCTTGTGGCCACACAACTGTCTAGGCCCAAGCCTGTGAGTTCTCATCCTTCAAAATTTCATCTGACCATATTTATTCCGCGAGGTTGACGGTTAACCACTCTCCTTCTAGGTTTGAAAAAAGCATGGGACTGTTCCTAACCCAATTCCAGTTTTTTTTTTACTTGATTCAAGCTAGTAATTTCACCTTCCTGAAACACAGTGACTTTTTTTCCACGACCACACGATACATCTTCCGATATGGTTGTGTGACGGACGGCTCCGCTTGGCGCTGCGTGCTCTCTTCCTCTCTGGCGCTCCATCCTGCCGGTGCTCCATCCTGCAGTCTGCCGGCAGACTAAATGCTGATCTTCCACTGACACACCTTTATTAACTATGATGCCTGTTTAAGTTCCTTGTTTTCACCTCAACCTCATTATTAACTATGATGCCTATTTAGGTTCCTTGTTTTCACCTTTACCTCATTATTATCTATGATGCCTGTTTAAGTTCCTTGTTTTCACATGCACCTCATTATCATCTATGATGCCTGTTTAAGTTCCTTGTTTTCACCTGCACTGTCACGGTTTCGAGTGAATACGGAGGAGCAGGAGAACCAAGCGGTAGGTCTGTTGTGTTTTTAATTATCGTGATACGGCAAAACAATGCAATGCTCTTCTTATAGAGAGACAATAACACACAAAGACAGGGGAAGCAGAGGGAACATATATAATGGGGGGATGATGAGGATGAGAACCAGGTGCGCTAAATAAGACACAGGTGAAATGCATAATGAGATGGGCGGTGATGTCGAACACTGGAGCCTGTCTGCTGCAGGGGGAGGTGAGGCAGCAGAGGGCGCAGTTGTCACATGCACCTCATTATTAACTATGATGTCTATTTAAGTTCCTTGTTTTCACCTCCACCTCATTATTAACTATGACGCTTATTTAAGTTCCTTGTTTCACCTTTACCTCATTATTATCTATGATGCTTATTTAAATTCCTTGTTTTCACCTTTAACTCATTATTATCTATGGTGCCTATTTAAATTCCTTGTTTTCACCTTTACCTCATTATTATCTATGATGCCTATTTAAGTTCATTGTTTTCACCTTTACCTCATTATTATCTATGATGCCTATTTAAGTTCCTTGTTTTCACCTGCACCTCATTATTAACTATTATGATGCCTATTTAAGTTCCTTGTTTTCACCTGTACCTCATTATTAACAATTATGATGCCAATTTAAGTTCCTTGTTTTCACCTGTACCTCATTATTAACAATTATGATGCCTATTTAAGTTCCTTGTTTTCACCTGCACCTCATTATTAACTATTATGATGCCTATTTAAGTTCCTTGTTTTCACCTGCACCTCATTATTAACTATTATGATGCCTAGTTAAGTTCCTTGTTTTCACCTGTACCTCACTGGTTATTATGTTATTTGAGTTGGACCATTTGGTGCAGAATCTTCTTGTTTGATGTATTATTATTCCTCGTTTTGTTTTCATTTTTTCCTCCCCTTCTGTGCACTTGCTACCCTCACACCTCACAAGAAATGAGAAGCTGCTCACTGCATCAGTGACGGTTAAAATAATTGTTGCCCGCTGAAACATATTAATCATTGCAGTACTTATTCAATCATAGGCTCTTAAGTATTTGCTTATTAAATTCCAAACTCTGTCTTTTTTGGGCCAGGCAGTGTACAAGATACTACCACAATGTTGAAACAAACTACATACACTGTTCCTTCAAGCAGTGGCCTAAAATAACTAACTGAAAACCGCGCCCTCTCTAAGCCACACCTTCTCTATGCCTCACAGTGGCTAAGCCACGCCCTCAGTAAACTTTACCCTCTCTAAGCCATGCCCCTTGTAAGCCATGCATTCTCCAAGCCACACCTTCAATGTAACTTTGGCTTATTGACTTGGAAACTGGTACCGCACATGTTTCGTCATCTTGGTGTCATGGGTCACGTGACCCATTCATTTTTGCCATAGACATTTAAAAAAAAGACTGGTTATGGATGTTTGGTATGATTAATCAGTCCGTACAGCTATCAGGTGAACCTTCAAAGCTTGGAAATGACATATTGGAAAAAACTAAAGGGTACAAGACCTCTTGGAAAGTAAGTGGGAAAATGTAACTACTTATCCCATCAAACAATGTGTTCTGTAGGGTCCAATCAGCACCTAAATACAAGTCACCTGGCCTAGCATTTCCTCATAGAGCGTGAAGATTGATCTGGCGTGCAAACCCTGACGTCGGAGCGCTACAAGCTAGCATAACTATGGCAATAACTAGCGGTTATTTTGATCCGCATCCTGCTAGAACAGGATCCACCACCTCTTAGATGTTCCTCAGTTTGTTCCCGGCACCTACTTTTCACAGATCTGTTCTGCTGTGATTGACTTGAAATCTTCGAGGGGTAAAAAAGGAAAAATAAAAACCTTACAATGACTGTATTCTACCTCTCTGTATGTTTGATATACATGTTCAGTATTCTACCTCTCTGAATGTTTGATATACATGTTCAGTATTTGCATACCCTTGGAGAATTGATAATAAATGTACCATTTGTAAAGAACACATGAGTGAGCTGGCAAAACACATGTCTTTTATTAAGGGTATGCACAATCATAAAACAAAACATGGCAACAAAGAACAAAATGAAATGACCCCTGTTCAAAAGTCTGCATACCCTTAGTTCTTAATACTGTGTTGCCCCCTTTAGCATCAATGACAGTGTGCAGTCTTTTGTAATAGTTGTCTATGAGACCCCAAATTCTAGCAGGTGGTATAGCTGCCCATTTGTCTTGGTAAAATGCTTCCAGGTCATGCAAAGTCTTTGGTCGTCTTCCATGAACCGTGGCTCGATGATATTAAGGTCAGGAGACTCTAATGGCCACTCCAGAACCGTCACCTTTTTCTGCTGTAACCACTGGAGCGTCAACCTGGCCCTGTGCTTAGGTGTATTGTCATGCTGGAAGGTCCAAGAGCATTCCATGCGCAGCTTTCGTGCAGGAGAATGCAAATTGTCTGCCAGCGTTTTCAGATAAGATGCTGCATTCATCTTGCCATACATTTCTCCCACACCCCAAAAACATCAGAGAGCTACCACCATTATTCACAGTGGGGATGGTATTCTGTTCATTATAGGCCTTGTTGACCCCTCTCCAAACATAACGCTTATGTCTGTGACCATAAAGCTCTATTTTTGTCTCGTCAAATCCAAATTACAGTGTGCCAGAAGCTGTGAGGCGTGTCAAAGTGTCGTCGGGCATATTGTAACCAGGCTTTTTTGTGGCATTGGTGCAGTAAAGGCTTCTTTCTGGCAACTTGACCATGCACCTAATTTCTGTTCAAGTATAATCGTATTGTGCTCCTTGAAACAACCACACCGTCTTTTTACAGAGCAGCCTGTATTTCTCCTGAGTTTACCTGTGGGTTTTTCTTTGTATCCCGAACAATTTGTCTGGCAGTTTTGGCTAAAATCTTTCATGGCCTATAGTACTTGACCTTGGTGTCACGTGCTGGGGTGTGGAAGGACACAGGCGCAGAGTCGAGATAACAGGGATAATCCATGTTTAATAAAAGAAAGACTCAAACAAAACAAAAGCAGCAGCAACCAGTGAAGTGGGCTAACTGATACACAGGCACAACCAAAATGAACCACACTGGCAAAGCAAAACAACTTAAATAGGGTCCCCAACGACCGACACCTGCCTCCAATTGGGGAGACCAAAAGGATTGGGGGTGGCTAAATGTGCCACCTCCTGTCCTGTCCTGACTATACCCGAGCCCAGCGCAGAGATGGCTAGGGGCATAGCCAGGATGTGACACTTGGCTTGGTATCAAGAGATCCCTGAATTTTCCACTTCTTAATAAGTGATTGAACAGTACTGACTGGCAATTGCAAGGCTTTGGATATCTTTTTACATCCTTTTCCATCTTTATAAAATTCCATTACCTTGTCATGCAGGTCTTTTTATAGTTCTTTTCTGCTGCCCGTGGATCAGTATCTAGCCTGCTCAGTGCATCCACGTAAGAGCTAACAACTCATTGACAATTTCTACACACACAATAATTGCAATTTAAAAAGCCACAGGTGTGGGAAATTCACCTTTAATTGCCATTTTCACCTGTGTGTGTTACCTTGTGTGTTTGTAACAAGAACAAACATTCAAGGGTATGTAAACTTTTGACGCAACTGGGTGATTTCTGTTATCACTATGATCTACAATGGAGCCAAACTACTATGCGATAATGAATAGCTTCATATGATCACTATCCTTAAATAAAAGACAGATTTTTTGCATGATCAGTCATGTTTTCAAAATCAATGCCAAAATGTCACACTTTCTGCCAGGGTATGCAAACATATGAGCACAACTGTCCATACCCTGACTTCTTTGTCCTGCCCAAGCTCCCTCTGAACTTCTTTGTTTTGTTGTGGGGCTGATTCATTTTGTTTCAACATTTGCTTGTGTTTCAGAAAGATTTTTACTGAACTATATAATTTGCTAACATTCCCTTGTACATTAATCAAAATACTTCCGATTTCTAAGGATATTGTGCTTTTTATATCTCTCTAGATAATTTCACACTTTTAAAAACTTTTTTTTGACATTCTATGGAAAGAAATTTGCAGTTGAATGCTTGTTGAATGACTCTCGATTAAAATATAAAATAGAGTAATATCAGATTTTATTAGAATATTAGATTTATTTAGCAATACTGTCCAACATAAAACCAATGTCATTAAGCAATTGATTTTGAGTGTCAATGTATTCAAATAAAATATCAAACTTCAATGTACTACTTGTAATTCAGTAAAATGAGACATTAGTAAAGCACTGTAAATATAACCAGTCATTACAGGACCTCCTGTCAGGCAGCAATTGACAAACCATCTCCGGATATCAAAAGTGAAACTAAATGTATTGCGGTAGCTGGCATTTCCTCTGTTATCTGCTCACACTCAAGGCTGTGTAAGACATGTTGTTGACATGTTAGGGATCCCCAGACTACAAGGTATACCTGAAACATATTCCCTTCTGATTTTAAACTATATGGCAATTGAGGAGGTATTTGCCTGTTCATCTGCATTTGGAGTAAGACGATTCCACGTTTAGCCGAGTGGACCACAGAAATAAGTAATGGCAAGATCTAAAGCAAGTATATACGCATGTATAGCATTTGTGCTATTGATCGTGATTGTGATTATTGTTGTACCTATTGCAATCATCAAGAAGGATCATCGCAAAGAGCCTTTAAGGACAGCAGCTGTGGCTGCAGACTCAGAAAAATGCTCAAAGATCGGACGGTAAGTTTTTCCTCTGATCCCTTTGTGCCTAGGATGAGGCAGGTAATTTTAGAATATAGTAGCTAAATAATAGAAATTAAATAACTGGTACATTTTAAAAAGGAAAGCTTCCTGCATAATCTAAATATTATAACTCTGGATGAACCACTGTATGTTCTTTAAAGGACCCATCAAATAGGGTGGGGGGTGATTTTTTAGGGTATTGGTTCACTCTAAAAAAAGATTTTTTGAGGAATAATTTTAAGGAGTGCTTAAAAAAAATATTTTACAGTAGAATGTATAGGGGTCCCCCAGCAGTTTAAATATGAAAAATCCTAAAGGATCTTCTAAGAACCATTATTTATAGAGTGCCTGTTCAAACAGATCTTTACATACTCAAAGGCATTTAATGTCACTGTACATTTTACTCAGGTTAAATATCTACAATGTGGTTTGAAGATAAGACTAAGTTAATTAGATTCTATTGGGCCATGATGTCACACAATCCATATCAGACAGATATTCCTAGTACATGCAGTGTAAACCCAATCCAGACTTAGTACATGCTGTGTAAACTCCATCCTGACAGACATAGTACATGCTGTGTAAACCCCATCCAGACAGACTTAGTACATGTTGTTGTAAACCCCATCCAGACGGACTTAGTAAATGCTGTCTAAACCCCATCCAGACGGACTTAGTACATGCTGTGTAAACCCCATCCAGATAGACTTAATACATGCTGTTGTAAACCCTATCCAGAGACATCCTGAAGAGTGGAGGGTCAGCAGTAGATGGAGCCATTGCTGCTCTACTCTGCACCTCTGTCGTCAACCCACAGAGTATGGGCCTCGGCGGGGGGTCTATATTCACAGTGATGGACAGTAATGGTAAGGAAATGTAATTGTCCTACTCCCAGACACCCACATCAACTAACTGAAATCACACTTCTCATGTCGTGTATATTGTTTCTTTCCAAGGCAAGGTTAAAATCATCAATGCCAGAGAGACTGTCCCTCAGGCGTTTAATTCTGACCTGCTAAGTAGATGTCCAAAGATCTATTCCCAAGAGACAACAGGTGGGCTTTTTGGAAATGTACCTGGACTCAACTTGATCCTGTAGTCAGCAGACGTAGCTTGGCTCAAGAGAGATAATAGTACAAACCCGATTCCAAAAAAGTTTGGACAATGTACAATTGTGAATAAAAACAGAATGCAATGATGTGGAAGTTTCAAATTTCTATATTTTATTCAGAATACAACATAGATGACATATCAAATGTTTAAACTGAGAAAATGTATCACTTTAAGGGAAAAATAAGCTGATTTTAAATTTCATGGCATCAACACATCTCAAATAAGTTGGGACAAGGCCATGTTTACCACTGTGTGGCATCCCCTCTCCTTTTTATAACAGACTGCAAACGTCTGGGGACTGAGGAGACAAGTTGCTCAAGTTTATGAATAGGAATGCTGTCCCATTCTTGTCTAATACAGGCTTCTAGTTGTTCAACCGTCTTAGGTCTTCTTTGTCTTCCTCTTTATGATGCGCCAAATGTTTTCTATGGCCATTTCAGTACCCGGATCCTTCTTCTATGCAGCCATGACATTGTAATTGATGCAGCATGTGGTCTGGCATTGTCATGTTGGAAAATTCAAGGTCTTTCCTAAAAGAGACGACGTCTGGATGTTGTTCTAGAACTTGGATATAACTGTCAGCATTGATGGTGTCTTTCCAGATGTGTAGGCTGCCCATGCCACACACACTCATGCAACCCCATACCATCAGAGATGCAGGCTTCTGAACTGATCGCTGATAACAACTTGGGTTGTCCTTGTCCTCTTTAGTCCGGATGACATGGCGTCCCAGTTTTCCAAAATGAACTTCAAATTTTGATTCGTCTGACCACAGAACACTTTTCCAGTTTGCCACAGTCCATTTTAAATGATCCTTGGCCCAGAGAAAACGCCTGCGCTTCTGGATCCTGTTTAGATACAGCTTCTTTTTTGACCTATAGAGTTTTAGCCGACAACGGCGAATGGCACGGTGGATTGTGTTCACCGACAATGTTTTCTGGAAGTATTCCTGAGCCCATGTTGCGATTTCCATTACAGTATCATTCCTGTATGTGATGCAGTGCCGTCTGAGGGCCCAAAGATCACGGGCATCCAGTATGGTTTTCCAGCCTTGACCCTTACACACAGAGATTGTTCCAGATTCTCTGAATCTTTGGATGATATTATGCACTGTAGATGATGTTTACTTCAAACTCTTTGCAATTTTTCTCTGAGAAACCCCTTTCTGATATTGCTCCACTATTTTTCGCCGCAGCATTGGGGGAATTGGTGATCCTCTGCCCATCTTGACTTCTGAGAGACACTGCCACTCTGAGAGGCTCTTTTTATACCCAATCATGTTGCCAATTGACACAATAAGTTGCATATTGGTCCTCCAGCTGTTCCTTCTCTGAACATTTAACCTTTTCCGGCCTCTTATTGCTACCTGTCCCAACTTTTTTGGAATGTGTAGCTCTCATGAAATCCAAAATGAGCCAATACTTGGCATGACATTACAAAATGTCTCACTTTCAACATTCGATATGTTATCTATATTTTATTGTGAATAAAATATAAGTTTATGAGATTTGTAAATTATTCCATTCCTTTTTTACTCACAATTTGTACAGTGTTCCAACTTTTTTGGAATCAGGTTTATATATTAAAGACCTGCTTTTCCCACCCCTGGTTCCAGGCAGCCAGTGGATTGGTGTCCCTGGAGAGATCCGTGGATATGAGCAGGCCCACAGGCTGTATGGGAAACTCCCCTGGGCTGACCTCTTCCGTCCCACCATCAGGTTGGCCAGAGAGGGTTTGCCCGTGTCCCAGATCCTCGGCCGCTACATTCAACGGATCATCGGGAATAAGACCATACCACTACGGTAAGAACCATCCTGACCGTAACCCTACCACTACACTAAGAACCGCCCTGACCGTAACACTACCACTACACTAAGAACCGCCCTGACCGTAACACTACCACTACGCTAAGAACCACCCTGACCGTAACACTACCACTACGCTAAGAACCACCCTGACCGTAACCCTACCACTACACTAAGAACCACCCTGACCATAACACTACCACTATGCTAAGAACCACCCTGACCATAACACTGCCACTACGGTAAGAACCAACCTGACCGTAACACTACCACTACGGTAAGAACCAACCTGACCGTAACACTACCACTACGGTAAGAACCAACCTGACCGTAACACTACCACTACGGTAAAACCACCCTGACCGTAACACTACCACTACGGTAAGAACCAACCTGACCGTAACACTACCACTAGGGTAGGAACCAACCTGACCATAACACTGCCACTACGGTAAGAACCAACCTGACCGTAACACTACCACTAGGGTAGGAACCAACCTGACCATAACACTGCCACTACGGTAAGAACCAACCTGACCGTAACACTACCATTAGGGTAGGAACCACCCTGACAGTAATGCCACCACTACAGTCAGAACCACCCTGACCGTAACGCCACCACTATGATAAGAACAAGTGGTATAAGAAGTACAAATAAAAGCACTTGGACCACAAGGTTCACATTGCCGGAACACAGACAAGTGCTTTCCCTTAGTAGTTCCTCTGAAACTAACCAGCTGGATGAATCCAACTCACCAAATTCACCAAGAGTCAGAATGTATAACAGGATGATGAGACCCAGATATTTAAATGTCTGGTTTGCTATGTCACGATGTCATTCTCTCACTGCATTTCACATGTACCGTCCTGCAGTCAGTTGTTTGTAGATAAAGATGGAAACCTGCTGAAGGTTGGAGACACCGTGAAGTTTGAGAAGTTGGCGGACACATTGGATATCATTGCAAAGCAGGGGGCTGAAGCTTTTTACACTGGGAAGGTAGCAGAGGACCTTATCAGCGACGTAACAGAAGCAGGTTTAACATTAATTGTTATGAGATCATTGATCATTGATATTTCCTTCTCTCCCCCATTGGGGCAGTACTTTTGAGCGAAGGCATCTGGTTATAAATTTACTCGTATCACTTATATAAATTGTCTGTGGTATGTACAGTCCTTTTGAAGTGCTGATCAGCTGATCGATACGTTTCAATTAATGTTTTTGACGTTCTTTGACATTATTTTAGGTGGAACCCTCTCCTTGAAGGACCTGGAGATGTTTAAAGTGAATGTGACGGATGCATTGACCAATCCCCTGGGAGAGTTTCAGATGCACTTTCCTCCACCTCCATCAGGAGGACTGATCCTCAGCTTCATCCTAAACATCATGAAAGGTTGGAGTTGACCAACGTTACTATGGATCACATAGAAGACAGACACTGTAATCTACCTATCGTGTCAATCAGTAAATTAGGTCAATTCACAATGTGATTAAGTGCATGTACTGCAAGTCATTGTTAGCTTGTTGGTTTTGGGGTTTTTGACATTGATCATAAGAATTAAATGCATCCTGCACAACAGGAAACTTACATCATCCCATGTCTCGGTCTGTAGGCTACAAACTTAACCCGACTTCTCTGATGGGCGAGCAGAAGACTCTCACCTATCAGCACTACATTGAAGCCTATAAGTTCTCCAACGGACTGAGGAAGAACATTCGTGATCCACGCTTCAGCTCCGAAGAAGTAAGTTTCACAAGACTCCAGATGCACCGAAAACCAGTTTGAAATAAAAAATGTATTTGATGTTCCATATTTAATTGAATGTTCCAAAATACTTGAATGTAAAATGTCTGAACTAACCCTTTATTACAAAGACAGTTTATGTGCCAGTATGTTTTTTAGGTTTCAGATGAATACATTTAGAGGTGGTTTAACGTACACTATACAGTAAAGTACAACTTAAAGTACCCTGATCAACTCTTAATGTAATACATGTAAAGTACAACTTAAAGTACCCTGATCAACGTTGTAAATCTTCTTCCTTTGTGCAGAGATCTCTGAAGATAATAAAACAGGAGTTTGCGGACCAGATCAGGGCCATGATCAGCAGTAATACGACCCACGATGCTCAGTACTACAACGTCACGTCCTTCCTGGACACCATCGGCACATCACACGTGTCTCTGATAGCTGAGGATGGATCTGCTGTCTCGGTTACCGCCACCATCAATGACATGTTAGTGACACAAACGTTATTCACTTTGAGGGATTCCTGCATTAATGTTTATAATCAGTTTTGTACATCCCTGTAACATTGACATTAAACATAATGACTTGTCAAATATCTTTGAATTCAACCAGATTTGGATCCACAGTTTTCTCCCCTAAAACTGGTATCATCCTCAACAATCAGCTCGCTGACTTCTGTGGGGAGGCAGATCACATTGTTGCAGGTAATGTCACATACAGGTGCTGGTCATAAATTAGAATATCATCAAAAAGTTGATTTATTTCAGTAATTCCATTCAAAAAGTGAAACTTGTATATTGTATTCATTCATTACACACAGACTGATATATTTCACATTTTTATTTCTTTTAATTGTGATGATTATAACTGACAACTAATGAAAATCCCAAATTCAGCATCTCAGAAAATTTGAATATTACTTAAGACCAATACAAAAACATTTTTTTTGGAAATGTTGGCGAACTGAGAAGTATGAACATGAAAAGTATGAGCATGTACAGAACTCAATACTTAGTTGGGGCTCCTTTTGCCTGAAGTACTGCAGCAATGCGGCGTGGCATGGAGTTGATCAGTCTGTGGCACTGCTCAGACGTTTTGAGAGCTCAGGTTGCTCTGATAGTGGCCTTCAGCTCTTCTGCATTGTTGGGTCTGGCGTATCGCATCTTCCTCTTCACAATACCCAATAGATTTTCTGGCCAATTAAGAACAGGGATACTATGGTCCTTAAACCAGGTACTGGTAGCTTTGGCACTGTGTGCAGGTGCCAAGTCCTGTTGGAAAATGAAATCTGCATCTCCATAAAGTTGGTCAGCAGCAGGAAGCATGAAGTGCTCTAAATCCTCCTGGTAGATGGCTGCGTTGACCTTGGACCAAAGAAAACACAGTGGACCAACACCAGCAAATGACATGGCACCCCAAACCATCACTGACTGTGGAAACTTTACACTGGACTTCAAGCAACGTGGATTCTGTGCCTCTCCTCTCTTCCTCCAGACTCTGGGACCTTGATTTCCAAAGGAAATGCAAAATTTACTTTCATCAGAGAACATAACTCCGCAGCAGTCCAGTCCTTTTTGTCTTTAGCCCAGGCGAGACGCTTCTGACGTTGTGTCTTGTTCAAGAGTGGCTCAGCTGAAACCCATGTCTTGCATACGTCTGTGCGTGGTGGTTCTTGAAGCACTGACTCCAGCTGCAGTCCACTCTTTGAATCTCCCCCACATTTTTGAATGGGTTTTGTTTCACAATCCTCTCCAGGGTGCGATTATCCCTATTGCTTGTACACTTTTTTCTACCACATCTTTTCCTTTCCTTCGCCTCTCTATTAATGTGCTTGGACACAGAGCTCTGTGAACAGCCAGCCTCTTTAGCTATGACCTTTTGTGTCTTGCCCTCCAAGGTGTCAATGGTCGTCTTTTGGACAGCTGTCAAGTCAGCAGTCTTCCCCATGATTGTGTTGCCTACAGAACTAGACTGAGAGACCATTTAAAGGCCTTTGCAGGTGTTTTGGGTTAATTAGCTGATTAGAGTTTGGCACCAGGTGTCTTCAATATTGAACCTTTTCACAATATTCTAATTTTCTGAGATACTGAATTTGGCGTTTTCATTAGTGGTCAGTTATAATCATCAAAATTAAAAGAAATAAACACTTGAAATATATCAGTCTGTGTGGAATGAATGTATACATTATACAAGTTTCACTTTTCGAATGGAATTACTGAAATAAATCAACTTTTTGATGATATTCTAATTTTATGACCAGCACCTGTATATATATGTATATTATATATATAAACATACAAACAGGGTCCTGGTGGGTGTTTTATTAACAGAAACAGAAGAGGTAAGGAAAGTGGTGAGGGAGAAATAAAACATCTCTGGATGGCCTCCGTGCTGCTGGGTCAAGGCTTGGAGATGCCCTCCTGCCTTCTCCAGCTGCATGATTTTCTCCCACCTCATCTTCTCTTCTGGCTCCTCCCCCTACCTGCTCACCAACAGTCTTCTCTTCTGACTCCTCCCCCTACCTGCTCACCAACAGTCTTCTCTTCTGACTCCTCCCCCTACCTGCTCTCCGGCAGTCTTCTCTTCTGGCTCCTCCCCCTACCTGCCCATGTAGCATATATACAGTATATCTATATATATTTTCATATTTACAGTATGTACGGTATTACATATATGTTTATGTGCGTATGAATGGCTGATCATTTCACTACATTTCCTTCTGTCTTCTCACCTCATTGTTTTGCTTAATGGCAGGTGAGCGTCCTCCCTCCTCCATGTCCCCTGTGATCCTGCGGTCCCAGTATAAGACTGTGGTGATTGGGGGGGCGGGGGGCAGTGCCATCACCACAGGGATGGCCTTGGTAAGTCAGCTACACTATTCTAGGTTGTCTCCTTGTGGTTTCGTAGGTCAAGACTGCCATCGTAACAATCACCTAGAGTATAATACAGAGGCGGAGCTTAAATGGGTGTGATAGGTGCGCGGCACCCACGGCAGCCAATCAGAGGGGCCCACAAGAAGTTTATCTCACAGTTGAAAAAATGATCGCTAGCAGAATAAAATGATATTATGATTAGCTCCTTTGCTAAGGATCTGAGATGTGGAAGATAGCTAGCTTAATTAACGAAACAACCATGGGAGAGAAAGCTAACTTCCGTCCCTGGTATAATATGCTCCCAGGCAGTCAGCTGTCTCTTCAACGTTTCATAAGTCCGTCTTCTCTCTCCCAGACCCTCATGAACTACGTGTGGTTTGGGAAGACTCTGGAGGAGGCTATCTCAGACCCCGTTGTCCATGTGAATTCCAACAACAAGCTGAATTTTGAACCTGGCTTTGACCAGGTAACAGAACACATCATGGACACCCAACAATACATTTTCTGATGAATATTGTATCTATTATACATTTACACATCACATGTTTACTAAAAAACGTGTGAATACTACAGGGAATACTACAGGGAATACTACAGGGAATAGTAATTATCCTGTCCACACTGAGTTTATATGTCACTGTAAACGTTTCTTCCTCTTTCCACAGGTTGTGGTGGAGGATCTGAAGGCTCTGGGACACACAGTGGAAGATCGCCAGTACTTCTACAACGTGGTAAATGCAGTGGAGAAGTATTACGGTTGCATCCATGCTGTTTCGGATGCTAGAAAGATGGGCAAGAGTGCTTTTTATTTCAGTCCGTTTTAGTCTCTTTGGTTCTGTTACCAAAAGTATGTGTTGATTTTTCTAGGCTGTAAATACTAAACTTCAAACTGATCACACCTGTAAAACAACATGGGTTGTATTGTGTTATACCTCCACCAGGTGTCTCCCATTACCCCATCACCTGTGTTGTATTGTGTTATACCTCCACCAGGTGTCTCCCATTACCCCATCACCTGTGTTGTATTGTGTTATACCTCCACCAGGTGTCACCCATTACCCCATCACCTGTGTTGTATTGTGTTATACCTCCACCAGGTGTCACCCATTACCCCATCACCTGTGTTGTATTGTGTTATACCTCCACCAGGTGTCTCCCATTGCCCCATCACTTGCGTTGTATTGTGTTCCACCTCCACCAGGTGTCTCCCATTACCCCATCACTTGCGTTGTATTGTGTTATACCTCTACCAGGTGTCCCCCATTACCCCATCACCTGTGTTGTATTTGTTCCACCACCACCAGGTGTCTCCCATTACCTGTGTTGTATTGTGTTATACCTCTACCAGGTGTCTCCCATTACCCCATCACTTGTGTTGTATTGTTCCACCACCACCAGGTGTCTCCCATTACCCCATCACCTGTGTTGTATTGTGTTATACCTCTACCAGGTGTCTCCCATTACCCCATCACTTGTGTTGTATTGTTCCACCACCACCAGGTGTCTCCCATTACCCCATCACCTGTGTTGTATTGTTATACCTCTACCAGGTGTCTCCCATTACCCCGTCACCTATGCCTTTATAGCCTCTGTTCATTGTCTGTTCTGGTTGTCAGTTCATCTTATGGATTCCTGTGTCATTCTTGCCTGGCTGTATTTCCTGTGACCCAGTCAATATGTGTATTCTTGGTATCTCATGTACTGACCTCTGCTTGCCTTGACCTGAACTCTGTCTGGTCTGATTACTGATATTGATATGTACGTGTACCAAACCCTGCCTGCCCACGACCTGTCTGCCTATTGATATCAATAAACCTTGTCTAGTTTCTACACCTGCCTACTGAGTCTACACTTGGATCTCACCACAGTAATTACAACAAGATTATTGATTAATTCACAATGTTTCTGGTGAAATATAATGAGTACATTGGGTAAATCATCAAAACATAACATTGTAATGCTCTCAGTTTAGTCTTCAAAACAGAACATACTCTCAGGGCAGTCATAGTAATACTCAGTCCAATGTAAGACAGTTGTTTCAAAATGGGTCTTTGATGTGCTTAAGGTTCATAGTATATTACATTGTTTTCACATTAGGCCAAACTCTAACTGAACACTACCCATCATAATTGACTGTTCATAGTTTCCAGAATATCTATCCCGTAATCAAAAGTGTGATCAATGAAGACATCTTCTACAAACCCATTTTATTTCAACATGTTTTTTTCTAATCAAATAAAAAAAAATTGTGCAGCAGGGTTAAGGTTAATGGTCTCTGCTAGCTTGCTACAGTAAAGTATGAATTAATGTTGCACAAAATGTCTGTCAAAAAAACGTAATTACTGTATATAATCAGCAGGTGGGGATGTTGGATAGACTTTGTTTTTTCAGATTACTATGCTATTTGCAGTACTATTCTGTATCTTCCTACATTAGACCAAAGCCATGTTGTACTCTTAAATTAATTATTGAAAACTATTTCAAATGGATTTGTGGAATGCACATCTATACATGTCACTTGTAATACACATTATACTTAATACTTGTAAATACATGCACGTATTCTGCCCTCTTCTATTTGCACTTCTGGTTACATGCTAACAGCATTTCGTTGTACTGTACTTGTTCAATGACAATAAAGTTAAATAGCATCTAATTGACTCGAAATCAAACTAGCTAGAGCACGTCAGCGCTAACAAAGTGTGACAGGTAATTCAATGCAGAGAAAATGAAGGACGGTGACAGTTATAAATGTATCTTATTTTATAGAAATAAAGAAATGTCTAACATATCTTTTGTTAGATCTACCACAAACGACAGACTCCGTAAGATCCCGGTACCATGTGCCACTGCTGAGAGCTGTGGGGGCAGTGGATCAAACCATTGTGAGGCATAAGGCGGGGGAGGTTGCAATATTTTGTAACGAAAAAACGTGCAATTAATGGTCTATAATGAGTACAAATGCATTCACTGCATATTATTAATTATATTAAAATTACAGAGTTATGTTCACAGTGATATATTGGGGGGGGGGGGGGGGGGGGGGGGCAAATCAGTGTTTTCCAAAGGATAGGGGGGGTCGTGTCCCCCATGTCCCCCCAGGGATTTCCACATATGGGTCAATGTATATTAGAATATTTTAATGTACCATTCATATTCACATTACACACATAATTATGATATTCAATACTTCTACCCTTATTCTTCATGTATATTATATTCAATACTTCTACCTTGTTATGTTTATTTTTACGTGTATATTTGCTTCCGATATTTCTTAATTCTTACAATGTAAAAAAAAATGTAATTGTTCAGAATGACCCTGTGTTATTCATTGCATTTGATAAGTAAAAAGACGTTGACTGGAATTCTGTGACTAGACAAGAGGCTTTAAAGTATATCACAGTGCCTGTCTGATAGCACAAAAATAGAATGTGCTGTTAAAGGAACTCACTGCATCTATTTGATACCCCTAATATCTTCACTGTTGAAAAACACTGCATTTATCAGATGTCACTAAAATAGAATCTGCTGTTAATACTCTTTATTTGGACCCATTTCGACCGGTGAATGAAGAGTGTTGTGCTTTGACTTCAGTCCTGAAGTGTCTCTACTCAAAACTCACCCTTTTCAAACCGCTGTTTCACAATAAATATGCTGTATGTAACAGCAATTTGCTGCTCTCCGTATGCTTGTTGGTAATATGCTGGCACTGACCATCTGGATTATGTTGTCTCATCCCCCCTGCCTCTCCTCGCTTTCACTCAGCCATTGGTTTGAATGAGGAAATGTAGCCTGCTGGATTTACTAAAGCAATCCTGTCATGCAGAGAGAAAAGGAGATAAGTTGAGGTTAGCTCTGCCTCCATCCCTCGTTGTTTTACATTCTTGAACAGACTCTGACTATGAGGAATGTTTGCTGCTCTCAGTATGCTGGGGTGTGTCTTCACCAAACCTTCATGTGTTCAGTTGGTCTGTGTTACACTCAGAACATACTGGTCTTACCTCTCTGACCAGACCAGTAGATAATCACCATAGTGGCCGTTCTCACCTGCCTGATGCTTAAGCCCACGACTGAACATGCAAGCGAAGCACCTGCATCAACAGCTGGGACTGGAGAAAGGCGTCCCCCTGAAGCCCTTCAGACACCAGGTCAGCGGCCACAGCTGTGTGCTTTGTTTCGGGGAGAGTACGGTCTGCAAGCCCCTTGTCCTCCAGAAGTATCGGTTCTACCGGAACCTACCCTGCACCTTGAAGAAGTTCACCCCCCAGTTTGAAGGTAAGGAAACTCCCCTGACAACTACCACACATTCACCGTCCACACAGACCGACACTCACCGTCCACACAGACCGACACTCACCGTCCACACAGACCAACACTCAACATCCACACAGAACGACACTCACCGTCCACACAGACCCACACTCACCGTCCACACAGACCAACACTCAACATCCACACAGAACGACACTCACCGTCCACACAGACCGACACTCACCGTCCACACAGACCTACACTCACCGTCCACACAGACCTACACTCACCGTCCACACAGACCAACACTCACCGTCCACACAGACCAACACTCACCGTCCACACAGACCTACACTCACCATCCACACAGACCGACACTCACCGTCCACACAGACCGACACTCACAGTCCACACAGACCGACACTCACTGTCCACACAGACCGACACTCACCATCCACACAGACCGACACTCACCATCCACACAGACCGACACTCACCATCCACACAGACCGACACTCACCATCCACACAGACCGGTGCTCAAACATTTTAAGGAACGTTTTGGTGAATAGGGGGTTAAATCCGCCTTGCGAAGACATCAGTATCCATTACGTAAATGAATAAATCTACATTATTGTTATTATCGTGTAGTGTAATCAGACATGGAGATGGAAGTGGTTTTTAACATGTAGTGTAATCAGACATGGAGATGGAAGTGGTTTTTACATGTAGTGTAATCAGACATGGAGATGGAAGTGGTTTTTAACATGTAGTGTAATCAGACATGGAGATGGAAGTGGTTTTTAACATGTAGTGTAATCAGACATGGAGATGGAAGTGGTTTTTAACATGTAGTGTAATCAGACATGGAGATGGAAGTGGTGTTTAACATGTAGTGTAATCAGACATGGAGATGGAAGTGGTTTTTACATGTAGTGTAATCAGACATGGAGATGGAAGTGGTTTTTAACATGTAGTGTAATCAGACATGGAGATGGAAGTGGTTTTTAACATGTAGTGTAATCAGACATGGAGATGGAAGTGGTTTTTAACATGTAGTGTAATCAGACATGGAGATGGAAGTGGTTTTTAACATGTAGTGTAATCAGACATGGAGATGGAAGTGGTTTTTAACATGTAGTGTAATCAGACATGGAGATGGAAGTGGTTTTTAACATGTAGTGTAATCAGACATGGAGATGGAAGTGGTTTTTAACATGTAGTGTAATCAGACATGGAGATGGAAGTGGTTTTTAACATGTAGTGTAATCAGACATGGAGATGGAAGTGGTTTTTAACATGTAGTGTAATCAGACATGGAGATGGAAGTGGTTTTTAACATGTAGTGTAATCAGACATGGAGATGGAAGTGGTTTTTAACATGTAGTGTAATCAGACATGGAGATGGAAGTGGTTTTTAACATGTAGTGTAATCAGACATGGAGATGGAAGTGGTTTTTAACATGTAGTGTAATCAGACATGGAGATGGAAGTGGTTTTTAACATGTAGTGTAATCAGACATGGAGATGGAAGTGGTTTTTAACATGTAGTGTAATCAGACATGGAGATGGAAGTGGTTTTTAACATGTAGTGTAATCAGACATGGAGATGGAAGTGGTTTTTAACATGTAGTGTAATCAGACATGGAGATGGAAGTGGTTTTTAACATGTAGTGTAATCAGACATGGAGATGGAAGTGGTTTTTAACATGTAGTGTAATCAGACATGGAGATGGAAGTGGTTTTTACATGTAGTGTAATCAGACATGGAGATGGAAGTGGTTTTTAACATGTAGTGTAATCAGACATGGAGATGGAAGTGGTTTTTAACATGTAGTGTAATCAGACATGGAGATGGAAGTGGTTTTTAACATGTAGTGTAATCAGACATGGAGATGGAAGTGGTTTTTAACATGTAGTGTAATCAGACATGGAGATGGAAGTGGTTTTTAACATGTAGTGTAATCAGACATGGAGATGGAAGTGGTTTTTAACATGTAGTGTAATCAGACATGGAGATGGAAGTGGTTTTTAACATGTAGTGTAATCAGACATGGAGATGGAAGTGGTTTTTAACATGTAGTGTAATCAGACATGGAGATGGAAGTGGTTTTTAACATGTAGTGTAATCAGACATGGAGATGGAAGTGGTTTTTAACATGTAGTGTAATCAGACATGGAGATGGAAGTGGTTTTTAACATGTAGTGTAATCAGACATGGAGATGGAAGTGGTTTTTAACATGTAGTGTAATCAGACATGGAGATGGAAGTCGTGAGGCAGGAGGAATGTTGGTATTTGGGTCGTCACTGCCTGTTTAAAGCCCAGGACCGGCCAACCCACCGGTCTCTACCTGTTTCAGAGGTTGATATATCTGCCTGCACGGCTCTTCGTCCTCTAAAACCAGTGGTTGCCTGGAGAAGTAGCTAAATCAGGTGGAACGACTCTGCAGAAATGTGACCAAACTGGTCTGGAATCAGTAGAAAATATTACCTGTAACAGACACAGGGGGAGGGATTATCAAAATGTAACAACCTATAAAAACAAGTGACAAGGAGGTGATTTTGGAGCTGTGATCAGAGTACAGAAAGGACACTTGTGACTTATCTAAAACCAGGCATCCAACATGTTCTGATCCAAATGGGAACTCTCTGTGGATGCTCACCCCAAATACTTTCACAGCAGAAGCAAGTTAAAAATCAAAGTAACTGGAAATGCTCTTTAGCATTTCTAAACACATTGAACTCTCCGTTACAGAGCCTCCTGTTACAGAGCTCTCTGATGTAGGGCTCTCTGATGTAGAACTCTCTGATGTAGAGCTTCCTGTTATAGAGCTATCTGGTGTAGAGCTCTCTAGTGTAGAGCTCTCTGGTGTAGAGCTTGCTGTTATAGAGCTCTCTGGTGTAGAGCTCTCTGATGTAAAGCTCTCTGTTGTAAGTCTCTCTGATGTAGAGCTCTCTGATGTGGAGCTCTATGATGTAGAGCTCTCTGGTGTAGAGCTTGCTGGTGTAAAGCTCTCTGGTGTAGAGCTCTCTGATGTAAAGCTCTCTGTTGTAAGTCTCTCTGATGTAGAGCTCTCTGATGTAAGTCTCTATTTCATGGATTCTATGAGGTTGAAGTCTTACTGGCTTGTGTTCCTTCTTCCATCTTCCTCCCGATCTCTCTCTCTCTTTTTCACTTCCTCTCCCTTTACCTATCTGTCCTTCAGGTGCGGTTTCTGTGAGTTTTGAGGAGGGTGAGGAGGGCAACATTTCTGCCAAAGCGTTCCCCCTGTGCAGTGAATCTGGGGTGGAGGACACAAATATAGACCGGACAAATGAACAAATGAACAGCAAGATGTTGAAGAAGCAGCTTTGTGACCAGAGTTGTCTGGCCTCACGTAATGCCAAGGACAAGAGGTGGGAGACAGAGATACTGAGGACAGAGACACTGTGGTCAGAGACACTGTGGACAGATATATTAAGGACAGATATATTAAGGACAACAACACTGTGGACAGAGACACTGTGGAAAGAGACACTGTGGAGAGAGATATTGAGGACAGAGAAACTGAGAACAGAGACACTGTGGACAGATATATTAAGGACAGATACATTAAGGACAACAACACTGTGGACAGAGACACTGTGGACAGAGACACTGTGGACAGAGACACTGTGGACAGAGACACTGTGGAAAGAGACACTGAGGAGAGAGATACTGTGGACAGAGACACTGTGGACAGAGACACTGAGGACAGAGACACTGTGGACAGAGACACTGTGGAAAGAGACACTGAGGAGAGAGACACTGAGGACAGAGACAGTAATACTGTCAACTTTAAGGGTCAGAGAAGCTGGTGACTTTGAGTACACACTTGAATACATTAAACAGCATTAAAGAACTTTCTGTCTGAATGTAATGAGAATGGCGTCACGCGTTTCCGTGCGTTCTGGACTTGAAAATGGGCACGGTGACAACGTGTCAGAGGGGAGCGTGCACGTGCCCATGTGGCGGCAGAGTTCCTCAGCGTGTGTGGGAGTACGGCACTGCGGCATGCAGGTGGGTTAGGGTGGCGGTGGAGTTAAACATCCTGAAGTAACCTCCTTTGGCGTGTCTCTTTGGGAGCTTAGTCTCACCCTTTCCTCCAAGTCCCACTCGGGTCAGTTCACCTTCATGGATAAGTACGTTGGTGGCAAACTGACCCGGTCGGGCTTCACAGAGGCCCTGTTTCAGTTCTTCCACAACGGCCGGCAGAGGAGGATGATGAATATGTTGAGGTGTTTGGGTTTTTCAGTAGTAGTTGTAGTAGTAGTGGGTTTCGGAGGGCCCGCTCAGACCAAGACCCAGGCCCGGCAGTGGACGTGAGGATGATAGACTTCGCCCACACCATGTGTCCTGACTATGGGGATAACAGCATTGCACACCAGGGACAAGACAGTGGCTACCTCTTCAGCCTGGAGAACCTCATCCACATCATCTCCCAGATGCAGCTTCATGGAGTCTAGAACCAACACACTCATGGTGTGTCTCATCTTTATGGACTCAGTCAGTTGTCATTCTTATCGGTTTACAGTGTGACTTTTTATGTTTCACCCAGCTATTGCATTGAAGTGTAAAGTAAAATATCAAACATCTCATACATAGCATTTTTCTCCAATGTCTTAAAACCTTCCTGAAGGAGTAAAGTCATTGATTGTCTTTCAATCCGGTGCTGGTATTAGTCCAGGGTTTAATCTGGTTCCTGGTTTAGGCCAGTGTTTATTGTTATGGCTGATGAGTATATCAATGTTATTCACTTCACCTGTCAGTGGTCATAATGTTATGGCTGATGGGTGTATCAGTGTTATTCACTTCACCTGTCAGTGGTCATAATGTTATGGCTGATGGGTGTATCAGTGTTATTCACTTCACCTGTCAGTGGTCATAATGTTAAGGCTGATGGGTGTATGTCACTCCGACTTCCTGATTCCATGGTGTCCATGGTTGTCAATAAAACAGTATGTCATTATCATCACAAACTGCTACTGAAAATTCTGTATTTAGGGACCAATTTGATCATTCTAAAATCGATTAACTACAGAAAATCCTGCAATTTATTAATTTAATTGTTTGACAATCATTTCAAACCATTTCACAAAACAACAAATAAAGTTACAACTCACGTATACAGCATTTTCAAGATTATTGAAATAATTATGTTAATTATGAACTAATACACATCTCTCTCACTATCCATTGAAATAGACAAGCATTAACCACATTTCAATGCATTTTCAAAGAGAAAGTACACTTGCTAAAACATATTGTTCTCTTTGGTAGATGTATAGTCATATCAGTAAACAAAACAGACAAACAAGTATCAACACACTCAGATTAGTATGTCCAGTTAATAATCCAGTATGGACTAAATGAATAATAATAATCTGTATTATTATTACCTATTCCCATCTTTCCTCCCACCTCCTTCTGTTATCCACCCCCTTTCTCCTCCTCATCCTCCCCCTCCCCCTACCCCCTTTCTCCTCTACCTCCTCCTCAAATCCTCCTTTCCTCCTTACCTCCTTACCAGATTTAATTGTTTATATTGTAAATTGTATGCCACTATTAAAGTGCGAGCCAAATAATATTGTAGGCCTAAAATTACACGTGATGATCTGGATGGTTCATCAGATTTCTGGTAATTTACACCCTCTTGAATGTTTTTTTTCTTTTGTTGATATGCGACAAATCTATTAAAAAATAATGTTGTGAAATTACATGAGAGTGCATAGGTGTAGAACAATTATAAACTAGGTTTAACATGAAACTTGTGGAAGGGTTGACATTTTTTTTTAATGATGCTGGAAGATTACATTTGTAGGCACTATAATTAAAACTGGACGAAAGCTGTAGCAGGAAAGACAGATGGATGGATAAGAGTAACAGAAACTGATGATTAGACATGTAAAAACAGAGCTGAACATCACCAGGACATCAATATATTCACGTCAAACTGTCAGATAAGTGACAGGGAACAGATATAAAGCCAGTATCTTTAATGTCTTTAATGATCCACAACTACTGAACCACTGAGACAGAGACAAAGTGTTTAACCAGCAGTCAGACAGATTCCCTCTAACAGAATGGATTGTGTCACCATGCTGAGCTTTCTACTGGCTGTTCTCATCACAACCAACCAGGCTGGACCAGAATATGCCATTACACAAGAAGGTCAAGACTTGAATTTATTTCTCAACAGAATAAATCTGTCAACCTACTGTTTGATCTTCAGATCCACCTCTGAGGAGAATCTCCTCTTGTGGAACACTTCTAACTCTTCACCTGAGAATTTCACCCTGCCTGGAGGATTACGGGATCGACTGGATCTGGAACAGCAGGAGGATAAACTCTATTTGAAGGGCTACAATGTTACTCAGTCAGACTCTGGTCAGTACAAGGTTGAGTGCCGGACAGATGAGAAGGTTTCATACCAGGAACAATACATTCTCTCAGTCTGCAGTACAGTAAAAGACAGGAGATTAATGAAAGTGTATCCGGATCCAAAAGAAATAAAACTTCAGTGTGGAGGAGCAGTTGGCCGTGATGATGTGGAGGTCCAATGGCTCTACAAAAAACCGAGGGGCAAACTTCAACCTTTAATATTGGACCAATCAGCACAGAAAAAAGATATCTCTCTGCACATTAATTTAACCAAGAACAACTTTGGTGTGTACACATGCCTGTTACTGGAGGGAACAATTTGTGTTTACAGTGAGACGGTGATTGTATCTAAAAAGTGGCTGTTAATTTATCGTTCAGTAGGAGATGAGGCTGTACTACCCTGTTTTAACAAGGATCCTAATAAGACAGAGATATGGTGGAAAACACCTATGGGAAGGTTCCAATCATCTCCATCTATAAACCAGTCTGAGAGAAACATCACTGGTCAAGTCAACCAGATGTACATGGAAGATGGAAGAATATCAGGGAATTACTCACTGGTCATCCGTTCACCTACCCTTGAACACAAAGGGACTTACACTTGTCTTGTTAAAGATGATGAATATATAGAATCACATGAACTGGTTGTGTGTCCGAGCTCCGAGCCCCTCACAGAGTTCTTCACAGTGGGAGAGGAGGTTGCTCTCAAATGTAACGCTAATCTGACTGATTTTGTGGTGTGGTTCAGAAACTCTGGTCAGGGTGCCGATGTCATTCTGGATCAATATGGTTATATCATCTTATCACTCCCTGAGGATTTAGTTGGGAGAATAAAAGTGACTCACTCCACTCTGGTCCTCTCTAACCTGACACTGAAGGACATTGGAGAGTACTGGTGTTTTGTTATTCATCTTGACTATAGTTTTGAAGAGTGTTACTCTTCAACCAAGACCATCCTGCTGAAGAGGGACCCCTTTGGCATCAACTCCACATTCTACAGAGTTTACTCTTCACTGATGGCCTGTGCTCTGCTGGGGATGGTCTGTGTTCTGATCACTGTGAACCTGAAGACCAGGAGAAGAAACCAAACTTCTGTGAAGACCAGGAGGACTGAAGCCCAGACAGAGAGGAGCAGCAGAGTAGAGGAGGAGAGAGAAGAGAGTGATGAAGAGGAGTAAGAATAGAGTGAAGAAGAAAGAAAGGATAGGGAGATGAGTGTGATGACAAAAGATAGAATGAATAAGGAAGTGAAGACGGGAGGAAGAGGAGACAGAAGAGAGATGTTATAAGAGATAGATGTACTTTAATTTATTGTGAACATACAAATGTGACTGACTCCCTCACTCACACACCCATACAAACACATGGACTGACTTCCTCACCCATACACCCATACAAACACATGGACTGACTCCCTCACCCACACACCCATACAAACACATGGACTGACTCCCTCACTCACACACCCATACAAACCCACAGGTGGAAATACTGATGTAAATTCTCAGTTGTTATTGGTATTGTATCTATTTTGTATATTTTTCTAGTGTTGTTGAGTAGGAACCTGCAGGTAACAATGTTGTTGTCCTGTTTATCTTACTAAATGAAATGTACATTTAAAGTCTTACAGTTTTTTAGTTACTGGCTCATTAAGCAAGATTATTGTATATTTTCTTACCTATTTTTATTTTATGTGTTAAAATGGCCCATTGCAGTGTATATTTCTCATAATATTCTAGGACACACTGAAACATTTAACACTGTGACATTTAAAACACTGATGAGCCAAAACATTATGACCACCTGCTTAATATGCTGTTGTTCCTCCTGCCAAAACAGCACCAACCTTCCAAAGCACTGACTCTACAAGACCACTCCAGTTGGGCCTCCCGAGTGGTGCAGTGGTCTATGCACTTGCCTGGAACGTCTTATTACGTTGCTGATAGAACCATGAAGGGGTGCACCTGGTCTGCAACATTGTTTGGGTAGGTGGCACGGACCCAAGATTGTTTGGTTACCATCTAATCTACCCAGACCTTGACATGTGCCCTTGTAGGAGATGATCAAGGTTATGTCCTTCACTGGTGAGGGGTCATAAAGTTTTGGCTCATGATTGTATGATTATGTCTACTGGTGGGAACCAATGTTGATTTTATAATATTAATGACCACTGAAACATGTTGGGGTGTAGTTTTTAATATTTATTTTGGATGAATGCTCCAGTTGTTATTATTTGAAATATTAAATATATTTTTGCTAACAATAGAAATACAGCTCTGGATAAAATGAAGAGACCACTGCATCTTTCCAAAAAAGTTGAAAAGGATAGTTTTGAGTGAGGAACAGAAGTGTTCAATTTGCAGTGGTCTCTTAATTTTAACACTTCTGTATCTCACCCAAAACCGTCTTTTTCGACTAATTTGGAAAGAAAAGAAAAAGGTGCAGTGGTCTCTTAATTTTTTCTGGCGCCTTATAAGGTAGACAACATTCCATTTTATTAGAGTACATTTTAAATTAACAAGATCTCTACAAGCTGTTTCACCGTTATTTTACCGTTATGTTGTCCAACATGTTAATAACTCCTGGGTTGTTTTGTAGTCCAACATGTTAATAACTCCTGGGCTGTTTCAAACCCCCATCATCTCTTCGTCTTCCACCCTCTTCTGGGAAACAACTTGAGGTCCCTTTCTCAGAAAGAGGTTACACTGATCATTAAAGGATAAGACACATATATCATGTTTATGAATTTGTGCTTTGCAGCAATTGTATTACCATCTGCAAAATGTCACAGATCTAAATTTTATTATTATGGCAAAATGTATTTCTTGCTTGCACAATGCTTCGGCTTTAAAAAAGTAATATTTCACAACAAGATGATTAAAGTGTATTATACTGCATTGGTTTATTCTAGTTATTTTTTACATTAGTGCAGATTTGCCCTGTAATGTAGACCAACATGTTAATAACTCCTGGACTGTTACAGAGTCTAACATATTAATAACTCCTGGACTGTTATGTTATCCTAAATGCTAAAAAATCCTGGACTGTTATAGCGTCCAACATGTTAATAACTCCTGGACGGTTATGTAGTCCAACCTGTTAATAACTCCTGGATTGTTATGCAGCCCAACATGTTAACAACTCCTGGCCTGTAATGTAGTCCAAAATGTTGAAAACTCCAGTACTGTTATTTTGTCCAACATTTTAATAACCCCTGAGCTGTTATGTAGTCCAACATGTTAATTACTTCTGGGTTGGTTTGTAGGCCAACATGTTAATAACTCCTGGGTTGTTATGTAGTCCAACATGTTAATAACTCCTGGGTTGTTATGTAGTCCAACATGTTAATGTCCAAGGCATTGTCCATTGCTGCCACCACAATGCTTCACAGTTGGGATGGTGTTCGTCGCCTTGCAAGCTTCCCCTATTTTTCCTAACATAACGTTGGTCATTTTGGCCAAACATCAGAACAGAGTACATATCTCCAAACTGTATGATCTGTGGCCCCATGTGCAGTTGCAAACCGTAGTATTCCGTTTTTATGGTGGTTTTGGAGCAAGTGGCTGCTTCCTTATTGAGTAGCCTTTCAGGTTATGTCGATGTAGGACTTGTTTTACAGTAGATATAGATACGTTTTTACCTCTTTCCTCCAGCATCTTCACAAGGTCCTATGCTGTTTTTCTGGGATTGATATGCACTTTTCGCACCAAAGGTTCCATCGTGTTTATACTTCATAATATTGTTTATACAGATGAACTTGGAACCTTCAGGCATTTGGAAGTTGCTCCCAAGTATAAACCAGACTAAAATAACTGATTTATTTTCATTTTCCCATGATGTCATGCAAAGAGGCACTGAGTTTGAAGTTGGGCCTTGAAATACATCAACAGGTACACCTCCAATTGACTCACATCATGTCAATTAGTCTATAAGAATCTTCTAAAGCCATGACATATCTTTTTGGAATTTTACAAGCTGTTTAAAGGCCCAGTCAACTTAATGTATGTAAATGTCTGGCCCACTGGAATTGTGATATAGTGAATTATAAATTAAATAATTCAAAACACCCACAGTTCAAAACAGCCTTAATGAAAGTAGAAAAATGTTGAGTTCCGTGACGTGGCCCGGTATGGCGCAGCCAAGGCCCCACCCTGGAGCCAGGCCCGGGGTTGGGGCTCGTATGCGAGCGCCTGGTGGCCGGGCCTTTCCCTATGGGGCCCGGCCGGGCTCAGCCCGATGGAGCGACGTGGGGCTGCCTTCCCGTGGGCTCACCACCCACAGGAGGGACCATAAGGGGTCGGTATGGAGAGGAGAGAGGAAGGACTCTTCACCACTCTGGAGTTGCCCATGGTGAGAGGCGGCGGGCTGGTGTGGGTTTGCTTATAGCTCCCCAGCTCTGCGGCCATGTGTCAGAGTTTACCCCGGTGAACGGGAGGGTCGTTTCCCTGCGCCTACGGGTTGGGGATAGGTCTCTCACTGTTGTTTGTGCCTACGGGCCGAACGGCAGGGCAGAGTACCCAACCTTCTTGGAGTCTCTGGGAGGGGTGCTGGAAAGTGCTCAGACTGGGGACTCTATCGTTCTACTGGGGGACTTCAACGCCCATGTGGGCAACGACAGTGACACCTGGAGGGGCGTGATTGGGAGGAACGGCCCCCCTGATCTGAACCCGAGTGGTGTTCAGTTATTGGACTTCTGTGCTAGTCACAGTTTGTCCATAACGAACACCATGTTCAAGCATAAGGGTGTCCATCAGTGCACGTGGCACCAGGACACCCTAGGCCGCAGGTCGATGATCGACTTTGTTGTCATTTCATCTGACCTGCAGCCGTATGTCTTGGACACTCGGGTGAAGAGAGGGATGGAGCTGTCAACTGATCACCACCTGGTGGTGAGTTGGATCTGATGGCGGGGGAGGAAGCTGGACAAACTGGGCAGACCCAAGCGTACTGTAAGGGTCTGCTGGGAACGTCTAGCCGAGTCTCATGTCAGAGATCTTTAACTACCACCTCCGGCAGAGCTTCGACTGGATCCCGAAGGAGGCTGGAGATATTGAGTCCGAGTGGACCATGTTCTCCACCGCCATTGTCGAAGCGGCCGCTCGGAGCTGTGGGCGTAAGGTCTCCGGTGCCTGTCGAGGCGGCAATCCCCGAACCCGGTGGTGGACACCGGAAGTAAGGGATGCCGTCAAGCTGAAGAAGGAGTCCTATCAGGCCTGGTTGGCTTGTGGGACTCCTGAGGCAGCTGACTGGTACCGACAGGCCAAGCGGACTGCAGCCCGGGTGGTTGTGGAGGCAAAAACTCTGGCCTGAGAGGAGTTCGGTGAGGCCATGGAGAAGGACTATCGGCTGGCCTCGAAGAGATTCTGGCAAACCGTCCGGCGCCTCAGGAGAGGGAAACAGTGCCCTACCAACGCTGTTTACAGTAGAGGTGGGCAGTTGTTGACCTCAACTGGGGATGTCGTCGGGCGGTGGAAGGAGTACTTCGAGGATCTCTTCAATCCCGCTGTCACGTCTTCCATTGAGGAAGCAGAGGATGAGGGCTCAGAGGTGGACTTGTCCATCACCCGGGCTGAAGTCAGAGAGGTGGTCAAGAAACTCCTCGGTGGCAAGGCACCGGGGGTGGATGAGATCAGCCCTGAGTACCTCAAGTCTCTGGATGTTGTGGGGCTGTCTTGGTTGACACGCCTGTGCAACATCGCGTGGCGGTCGGGGACAGTGCGTCTGGGATGGCAGACCGGGGTGGTGGTCCCTCTTTTTAAGAAGGGGGACCGGAGGGTGTGTTCCAACTATAGGGGGATCACACTTCTCAGCCTCCCCGGGAAAGTCTATGCCAGGGTTCTGGAGAGGAGAATACGGCCGATAGTAGAACCTCAGATTCAGGAGGAACAGTGTGGTTTTCGTCCGGGCCGTGGAACACTGGACCACCTTTATACCCTCTACGGGGTGTTGGAGGGTTCATGGGAGTTTGTCCAACCAATCCACATGTGTTTTGTGGATTTGGAGAAGGCATTGGACTGTGTCCCTCGTGGCATCCTGTGGAGAGTGCTTCGGGAATATGGGGTCCTGGATCCTTTGCTAAGGGCTGTCAGGTCCCTGTACGACCGAAGCAGGAGCTTGGTCCGCATTGCCGGCAGTAAGTCAGACTTGTTCCCAGTGCATGTTGGACTCCAGCAGGGCTGCCCTTTGTCGGCGGTTCTATTCGTAATTTTTAAGGACAGAATTTCTAGGCGCAGCCAGGGGCCGGAGGGTGTCAGGTTTGGAGACCACACGATTTCGCCTCTTCTCTTTTTGGATGATGTTGTCGTGTTTGCCCCTTCAAACCAGGACCTTCAGCATACACTGGGACGGTTTGCAGCCGAGTGTGAAGCAGTGGGAATGAGAATCAGTACCTCCAAATCCGAGGCCATGGTCCTCAATCGGAAAAGGGTGGCTTGCCCACTTCAGGTTGGTGGAGAGTGCCTGCCTCAAGTGGAGGAGTTTAAGTATCTAGGGGTGTTGTTCACGAGTGAGGGAAGGATGGAATGGGAGATTGACAGACGGATCGGTGCAGCTTCTGCAGTAATGCGGTTGATGTATCGGTCTGTCGTGGTGAAGAATGAGCTGAGCCGCTAGGCGAAGCCCTCGATTTACCGGTCAATCTATGTTCCTACTCTCACCTATGGTCATGAGCTTTGGGTCATGACCGAAAGGACAAGATCCCGGATACAGGCGGCCGAAATGAGCTTTCTCCGCAGGGTAGCTGGGCGATCCCTTTGAGATAGGGTGAGAAGCTCGGTCACCCGGGATGAGCTCAGAGTAGAGCCGCTGCTCCTCCACATCGAGAGGGGTCAGCTGAGGTGGCTTGGGCATCTGTTTCGGATGCCTCCGGAGTGCCTGTTCTGGTCCCGTCCCACCGGGAGGAGACCCCGGGGAAGACCTAGGACACGCTGGAGGGACTATGTCTCCCGGCTGGCCTGGGAACGCCTCGGTGTTCCCCCGGAAGAGCTGGAGGAAGTGTCTGGGGAGAGGGAATTATGGGCATCTCTGCTTAGACTGCTGCCCCTGCGACCCAGCCCCGGATAAGCGGAAGATGATGACAAGATGACATAAGTGAAATAATCTGTTTCTAGACAATTGTTGGAAAAATTACTTCATGCACAAATTCGATTTTCCAAAACTATAGTTTCTTAACATGAATCTTGTGGAATGGTTGAACAATTTGTTTTAATGACTTCAATCTAAGTTTATGTAAACGTCTGACTTCAACTGTATATCAGCCTGTTGACCATAAAACCAGTTTCAATATATTACATGAAACTTTTCAAAACATCATGTTTTCAAAATTGTTATAATTTTAAATATGTAGGCATTATATTTGAAACTGCAGAAAATGCTGTAGCAGGAAAAAGATTAATGGCTAAGTGTAACAGAAACTGATGACTAATATGGAAATATAGAGATGAACATCACTTGGTCAAGATAAAATCATCACCAGAACATCCGTATAGTCATGTCAAGCTGTCAGATAAGTGATGAGCCTAGTCTCTTGAATGATCCACTGAGACAGAGACTAAGTGTTTAACCAGCAGTCAGACAGATTCTCTCCAACAGAATGGATTGTGTCACCATGTTGAGCTTTCTGCTGGCTGTTTTCATCACAACCAACCATGCTGACCAAGAACTATTATACAAAAAGGTTAAGACTTCTATTTCTCAATAGAAGCAATGTCCACCTTCTGTCTGATCTTCAGATCCACCCCTGAGGAGAACCTCCTGCTGTACCTCCTCCACACAGAGAGACACTCACCGTCCACACAGACCGACCCTCACCGTCCACACAGACCGACACTCACCGTCCACACAGACCGACACTCACCGTCCACACAGACCGACACTCACCATTGTGATGGCAATTTCTAAAGTCCAAATAGTTCTATGAAAATGGTAGGTAAGACAGGAGAAATCAATTGCGCAATAAACGGTTTAATATACTTGCAAGGAGAGAGTACGCAGGTTACAAAGTTACAGTGAATAGTCTCTAACTCAATATAGCTCATTGAACCGTATATATCACATAGGAAAAAGGGGTGTGGTAAAATGCTGCCATCTGTCTCATGTCAATCAAACACATTCCCTTTGTTCTATCACACAAGTCAAATGCTATCTTCCTCCACCTTATCCTTCCTGCCATAATGTTTACTGTTGTGTTTACCTAAGCTTCACACAAAGGACAGCTCTCCTTCCTGCCATAAGTAACTTCTTCAATTCTAAGAGTTCTAACAGCATCTGGACAGACAATAGATGCCCCCTATGCAAATACCAGATCCCCCACATTCCTCTACCTATCTAAACAGTGGGACTCAGTCCTTTACTCAGTGAGAATACATTGTATAAAGAAATTTCCACAACAATCCATCTTCTTGATACCATGTCAAACCTTGGTATCAATCCTTAAACAGTTCACTCATTAGGATGTAGACTGCAACAAAACAGTACTATTTAACAACAAGACCCAGTCAATATTATTACCCTTGATGATTAGAGAACTGAACAAATCTGAAATGTCTGGATCCTCCTTTACATTCTTCTAGACGATTACCTTCCATATAAACTCCAAGATCACACATTGTCATCATACAGAATCATAACATAGTACAACAACCTTTTTTTTATGTTAAAATCATCATAAACACCTATCACTGAATGCATCCTTCAATTCATCACTGTTACAAAGTTCTCTCATGCCAATTAGATGTACATCCAAAGTCATCACAAATGTTCTGCTCCTCCAAACGTCAGACAGTCAGTTATGAACCATTTATTTGACAGGTCGGTGTAACAGAACGAAAGTCAGATGTATATTCCAAGGTGTTGTCCTTCACAGCTTCTTTATCAGCCAGGCCAGGACACTCTGTGTTCTCCCTTGTGAATTCCAAGATGACCAGTTTTAGCTAAAGGTTCTAGAGCTAAAGGCAAGGTATAAAGTGACTGGTTACTAGCACCAGAAAATTCACTTTCCCTCAGTGACTTCAATTCACTGTGTCTAACCTTTAAACACTGAAATCCTCTTGTAGCGTGTCGTCGACCCCAGGTTCCTCTCTCAGCTACCTGTACAGCAGATGAGATGTACCTGGTATGGACCCAATCAGCGTAGCATGATGTTGTGCAGTAGATCTTTCCGCCGCCGTAAACGTTGTCCATAACCGGAGCTTTTCCTCGCCTCCATCCTCTCGGTCGGAGGGTGCCTTCTCCATCACATTGCAGAATCATCAGGACTTGAATCAGTCCAGCTCACAGGAACTCAGCATCCTGTAGACGTGCGGCACCTGCAAGGAGAGAGTACGCAGGTTACAAAGTAACAGTGAATACTCTCTAACTCAATATAGCTCATTCAACCGTAAATATCACATAGGAAAAAGGGGTGTGGTAAGATGCTGCCATCTGTCTCATGTCAATAAAACACATTCCCTTTGTTCTATCACACAAGTCAAATGCTATCCCTCTCCTTGAACTGCCACCTTAACGTGGTGGAGGGGTTTGAGTACCCGAGTGACCCTAGGAGCTATGTTGTCTGGGGCTATATGCCCCTGGTAGGGTCTCCCAAGGCAAACAGGTCCTAGGCGATGGGTCAGACTAAGAGCGGTTCAAAAACCCCTTAATGAAGAAGAAAATTGTGTGTCCTGTGACGTCGCCCGGCATGGCGCAGCCGGGGCCCCACCCTGGAGCCAGGCCCGGGGTTGGGGCTCGTTCGCGAGCGCCTGGTGGCCGGGCCTTTCCCCATGGGGCCCGGCCGGGCCAAGCCCGAACGAGCGACATGGGGCCGCCCTCCCGTGGGCTCACCACCCACAGGAGGGACCATAAGGGGCCGGTGCAGAGAGGATCGGGCGGCAGTCGAAGGCGGGGGCCTAGACAACCCGATCCCCGGACACGGAAACTAGCTCTAGGGACGTGGAATGTCACCTCGCTGGCGGGGAAGGAGACTGAGATGGTGCGTGAGGTTGAGAGGTTCCGACTAGAGGTAGTCGGGATCACCTCTACGCACGGCTTGGGCTCTGGAACCACACTCCTTGAGAGAGGATGGACTCTTCACCACTCTGGAGTTGCCCATGGTGAGAGGCGGCGGGCTGGTGTGGGTTTGCTTATAGCTCCCCAGCTCTGCCGCCATGTGTTGGAGTTTACCCCGGTGAACGAGAGGGTTGTTTCCCTGCGCCTACGGGTCGGGGATAGGTCTCTCACTGTTGTTTGTGCCTACGGGCCGAACGGCAGTGCAGAGTACCCGACCTTCTTGGAGTCTCTGGGAGGGGTGCTGGAAAGTGCTCCGACTGGGGACTCTATCGTTCTACTGGGGGACTTCAACGCCCACGTGGGCAACGACAGTGATACCTGGAGGGGCGTGATTGGGAGGAACGGCCCCCCTGATCTGAACCCGAGCGGTGTTCAGTTATTGGACTTCTGTGCTAGTCACAGTTTGTCCATAACGAACACCATGTTCAAGCATAAGGGTGTCCATCAGTGCACGTGGCACCAGGACACCCTAGGCCGCAGGTCGATGATCGACTTTGTTGTCGTTTCATCTGACCTGCGGCCATATGTCTTGGACACTCGGGTGAAGAGAGGTGCGGAGCTGTCAACTGATCACCACCTGGTTGTGAGTTGGATCCGATGGCGGGGGAGGAAGCTGGACAGACTCGGCAGGCCCAAGCGTACTGTAAGGGTCTGCTGGGAACGTCTGGCCGAGTCTCCTGTCAGAGAGATCTTTAACTCCCACCTCCGGCAGAGCTTTGACTGGATCCCGAGGGAGGTTGGAGATATTGAGTCCGAGTGGACCATGTTCTCCACCGCCATTGTTGAAGCGGCCGCTCGGAGCTGTGGCCGTAAGGTCTCCGGTGCCTGTCGGGGCGGCAATCCCCGAACCCGGTGGTGGACACCGGAAGTAAGGGATGCTGTCAAGCTGAAGAAGGAGTCCTATCAGGCCTGGTTGGCTTGTGGGACTCCAGAGGCAGCTGACGGGTACCGACAGGCCAAGCGGACTGCAGCCCGGGTGGTTGTGGAGGCAAAAACTCGGGCCTGGGAGGAGTTCGGTGAGGCCATGGAGAAGGACTATCGGCTGGCCTCGAAGAGATTCTGGCAAACCATCCGGCGCCTCAGGAGAGGGAAACAGTGCCCTACCAACGCTGTTTACAGTAGAGGTGGGCAGCTGTTGACCTCAACTGGGGATGTCGTCGGGCGGTGGAAGGAGTACTTCGAGGATCTCCTCAATCCCGCCGTCACGTCTTCCATTGAGGAAGCAGAGGATGAAGGCTCAGAGGTGGACTCGTCCATCACCCGGGCTGAAGTCACCGAGGTGGTTAAGAAACTCCTCAGTGGCAAGGCACCGGGGGTGGATGAGATCCGCCCTGAGTACCTCAAGTCTCTGGATGTTGTGGGGCTGTCTTGGCTGACACGCCTGTGCAACATCGCGTGGCAGTCGGGGACAGTGCCTCTGGGATGGCAGACCGGGGTGGTGGTCCCTCTTTATAAGAAGGGGGACCGGAGGGTGTGTTCCAACTATAGGGGGATCACACTTCTCAGCCCCCCCGGGAAAGTCTATGCCAGGGTTCTGGAGAGGAGAATACGGCCGATAGTAGAACCTCGGATTCAGGAGGAACAGTGTGGTTTTCGTCCAGGCCGTGGAACACTGGACCAGCTCTATACCCTCTACAGGGTGATGGAGGGTTCATGGGAGTTTGCCCAACCAGTCCACATGTGTTTTGTGGATTTGGAGAAGGCATTCGACTGTGTCCCTCGCGGCATCCTGTGGAGAGTGCTTCGGGAATATGGGGTCCTGGGTCCTTTGCTAAGGGCTGTCAGGTCCCTGTACGACCGAAGCAGGAGCTTGGTCCGCATTGCCGGCAGTAAGTCAGACTTGTTCCCTGTGCATGTTGGACTCCGGCAGGGCTGCCCATTGTCACCGGTTCTGTTCGTAATTTTTATGGACAGAATTTCTAGGCGCAGCCAGGGGCCAGAGGGTGTCAGGTTTGGGGACCACACGATTTCGTCTCTGCTCTTTGCGGATGATGTTGTCGTGTTGGCCCCTTCAAGCCAGGACCTTCAGCATGCACTTGGACGGTTTGCAGCCGAGTGTGAAGCGGTGGGGATGAAAATCAGTACCTCCAAATCCGAGGCCATGGTCCTCAGTCGGAAAAGGGTGGCTTGCCCACTTCAGGTTGGTGGAGAGTGCCTGCCTCAAGTGGAGGAGTTTAAGTATCTAGGGGTCCTGTTCACGAGTGAGGGAAGGATGGAACGGGAGATTGACAGACGGATCGGTGCAGCTTCTGCAGTAATGCGGTCGATGTATCGGTCTGTCGTGGTGAAGAAAGAGCTGAGCCGCAAGGCGAAGCTCTCGATTTACCGGTCAATCTACGTTCCTACTCTCACCTATGGTCATGAGCTTTGGGTCATGACCGAAAGGACAAGATCCCGGATACAGGCGGCCGAAATGAGCTTTCTCCGCAGGGTGGCTGGGCGATCCCTTAGAGATAGGGTGAGAAGCTCGGTCACCCGGGAGGAGCTCAGAGTAGAGCCGCTGCTCCTCCACATCGAGAGGGGTCAGCTGAGGTGGCTTGGGCATCTGTTTCGGATGCCTCCGGAACGCCTTCCTGGGAAGGTGTTCCGGTCCCGTCCCACCGGGAAGAGACCCCGGGGAAGACCTAGGACACGCTGGAGGGACTATGTCTCCCGGCTGGCCTGGGAACGCCTCGGTGTCCCCCCGGAAGAGCTGGAGGAAGTGTCTGGGGAGAGGGAAGTCTGGGCATCCCTGCTTAGACTGCTGCCCCCGCGACCCGGCCCCGGATTAAGCGGAAGATGATGCGATGCGACATTTGAAGTGTACCTATGATAGAAATGACAGACCTCTACATGCTTTGTAAGTTGTAAATCCTGCAAAATCTGTATGTGAGGTAATAACTAATTTGAGACACTCAAGAACTTATACGTGAGGGAGCTGACAGGTTATTAACTAATGCATGTGATAAGATAGGTGTGTGACACAAACCCTTTTGGGTCACATTACTCCCCTTGGTGGGTTGCAATAGTAGTGGTTGATGAACCCAAGCCAAGGATGGTCCTAAATTAGAGAACATTTAAATAATTCAAATCTGTTATACCCAAGAGCTTTAGGTGAGGATACCCAAGAGCTTTAGATGAGGGGGCTCTACACTGTAAACAGAAATATGAATGGTTGACCTTGA
Organism: Esox lucius; assembly: GCF_011004845.1. NCBI lineage: Eukaryota > Metazoa > Chordata > Actinopteri > Esociformes > Esocidae > Esox > Esox lucius. Next base: position 32,825,259 of record NC_047571.1, read on the forward strand.
ATGGGTGTATGTGTGTGAGCGAGTGAGCCAAAGTTGTGTGTGTGCGAGGTTGGGGACTGGATGTGGGTGTGAATGAGAATGAGCTCAATACAACGGATGATTGGGTTGCGTTCCTTATTATCGCACCACTACACTTGTGTTCTCTATTTTTGTATGTTATGACCTGTGTTCTGATGAAAATTATAGCAAAAGGTGTGTGTTACAAATGATTATAAATATTTGGGCCTGTAATGGTTTAGCCGGACATTTAAATTACATAAGGACTCTCTATTCATCTTTGGCACCACCTGGTGGCTATTTGAAGGAGGTTCAGAATAAACGACAAACACATACAGGTGCTGGTCATATAATTAGAATATCATCAAAAAGTTGATTTATTTCAGTAATTCCATTCAAAAAGTGAAACTTTTTTAACTATAATACATTCATTCATTACACACAGACTGATATATTTCAAATGTTAATTTCTTTTAATTGTGATGATTATAACTGACAACTAATGAAAATCCCAAATTCAGTATCTCTGAAAATTAAAATATTACTTAAGACCAATACAAAAAAGGATTTTTAGAAATGTTGGCCAACTGAAAAGTATGAACATGAAAAGTATGAGCATGTACAGCACTCAATACTTAGTTGGGGCTCCTTTTGCCTGAATTACTGCAGCAATGCGGCGTGGCATGGAGTCGATCAGTCTGTGGCACTGCTCAGGTGTTATGAGAGCCCAGGTTGCTGATAGTGGCCTTCAGCTCTTCTGCATTGTTGGGTCTGGCGTATCGCATCTTCCTCTTTCACTTTTTGAATGGAATTACTGAAATAAATCAACTTTTTGATCAATACAGCACACTAGCGATTTTCCCCCAGACACAGATAAAAAATATATATATATTTAAACATATTTGTAGTTTTATGATAAACGAAGGCTAATATTTATTTTTGGGGTATTATAGGAAAAAGGTTAATTTGCTATTTAATGCAACTAGTCCAAGCCTGTGTGTCCGTAGGTAACTCCATGGCAGACAAAGGGACGAAGAAGGTTGTTCAGATTACTCTTATTTCCGCTTTAACTTGTTCTGCTACTAAACATGTCAATCTGTGTCCACGTTACACTGTTGACCATATCCATCACCTGCAGACCTCTGTCGCCGAGGCTGACAAACAAACCTGGGTGACAGCGGCTGTGCAGCTGGTAAGGACGGGATCTTTAGACACCTGTCCGGTAAACCCGTTGTACCAGTCTCACTTCCATACCTGCCAACACACCCCTTTTTCCCGGGTTTCATATGTGTTTTAGCCCTATCTCCCGGAACCCTCCCGGTTTGTTATTTCTCCCGGTAAACTCACGTAATTTGCATGGCCCAAACTCCTTTATAAATAATAGGACCAATATGTTTGACTAACAGTTGTCAGACCTTGTATGAAAAGCATCATATTCACACAATCGACACACCATACAATTTTTAACACGTTTCTCATATCAACCTGGCAACCTGTAACACAGTTGCTCATTTGATTTCGAGTGATAATAATGGCAGGTGAAGGCGGTGTTCCCGCAAGAAATCAAAATATAGCTGTAAATGTCAACAGTGTTGGACGCAAAACTTTACATGCATCTCATATCGACAACCTCCACGCTTTTTGTAAGGTTTGTCCCATTGATTTGAATGTAGCACACGGCGGTAAAAATGACCCAGCACATTAAAACACAGCGGCACCATCGCGCAGAAGAGGCACACAAGCTTAGGGCACGCAGGCGATTTCATCATGAAAGGACAGACAGAGGCGTGACGCAAGCTGAACTCAAGATGGCAATGTTGGTAGCACAGAAACATTTTCCTTTTGCGTTTTGTGACTTCACTGCGAGTGTGGCAGGCATGTTCCCTGATTCTGCCACCGCCAGGAACCACTCACCTCATCAAGGGTAAGTTTATATGATTACTAATGCTAGATTAACAATGTGGTAACGTTAGCCTTCAGGGTGGGTAATAAGCTCCAATGGTGGGTACTTTTTCAAAGTGGCGGGGTGGATGGCTTTTGTCAAAGAATGCTGTTGCTAAGTAACAATAATGCACTTTTGTCGAGTAGCTCATTTGATTGGTTTTCAGCGCTAGTCCGTGACCAGAGCCGTTGAAAAAGAGAGTTGCGACACACTGTGATCTCGCCGCCACGCAGTCACGTGGTTTATGTAGCTCTCAATAGTTCCAAACAGCTGCGCTGTCAACCAGTTTGAATGAGTTTAAGCGGGACAGACAGCAGCAGCTATATTTGCAGCAATTGTAGGTAAATATTGATAAGTAAAAGACTACACGAGAACAATGAAAGTGCATCCGGATCAAAGAGAAATAGAACTTCAGTGTGGAGGAGCATTTGGCCTTGATGATGTGGAGGTCCAATGGTTCTACCAAACACATTGGGGCAAACTACAACGTTTATTATTGGACCAATCAGCATCTAACAAGTGGCTGTTCAATCATGGTTCAGTAGGAGATGAGGCTGTACTACCCTGCTTTAACAAGGATCCTAATGAGACAGAGATATGGTGGATAACACCTATGGGAAGAATCCAACCATCTCCATCTATAAACCAGTCTGAGAGAAACATCACTGGTCAAGTCAACCAGATGTACATGGAAGATGGAATATCAGGAAATTACTCACTGGTCATCAAAACACTTACACTTCAACACACAGGGTCTTACATTTGTCTTGTTAAAGACAATGCAGATATTGAATCATATGGACTGGTTGTGTGTCCGAGCTCCGAGCCCCTCACAGAGTTCTTCTCAGTGGGAGAGGAGGTTGCTCTCAAATGTAACTCTGTTCCGACTGAATATGTGGTGTGGTTCAGAAACACTGGTCAGGGGGCCGATGTCATTCTGGATCAGTATATGGATATCATACTATCACTCCCTGAGGATTTGGTTGGGAGAATAAAAGTGTCTCAATCCACTCTGGTCCTCTCTAACCTAACACTGAAGGACTTTGGAGAGTACTGGTGTTTTGGTGTTAATCTTGACTATAGATTCAAGTGTTTATCTTCAACCAAGACCATCCTGCTGAAGAGGGACCCCTTTGGCATCAATTCCACATTCTACAGAGTTTACTCTTCACTGATGGCCTGTGCTCTGCTTGGGATGTTCTGTGTTCTGATCACTGTGAACCTGAAGACCAGTAGAAGAAACCAGGCTTCCGTGAAGACCAGGAGGACTGCAGCCCAGACACAGAGGAGCAGCAGAGTAGAGGAGGAGAGAGAAGAGAGTGATGAGGAGGAGTAAGATTAGAGAGAAGAGTGTGATGACAAAAGATAGAATGAATAAGGAAGTGGAGACGGTAGGAAGAGGAGACTGAAGAGTGATGTTATAAGAGATAGATGTACTTTAATTTATAGTGAACATACAAATGTGACTGACTCCCTCACTCACACACCCATACAAACCCACAGGTGTAAATACTGATGTAAATTCTCAGTTGTTATTGGTATTGTATCTATTTTGTATATTTTTCTAGTGTCGTTGAGTAGGAACCTGCAGGTAACAATGTTGTTGTCCTGTTTATCTTATGAAATGAAATGTACATTCAAAGTATTACAGTTTTTTACTTACTGGCTCATAAAGCAAGGTTATTGTTTATTTTCTGACTTTTTTTTATTTTGTGTTAAAATGGCCCAGTTCAGTAAAATGTTAATATGATATTTCTCATAATATTCTATGACACACTGAAACATTTAACACTGTGACATTTAAAACACTGATGAGCCAAAACATTATGACCACCTGCTTAATATGCTGTTGTTCCTCCTGCCAAAACAGCACCAACCCGCCAAAGCACTGAATCTACAAGACCACTCCAGTTGGGCCTCCCGAGTGGTGCAGTGGTCTATGCACTTGCCTGGAACGTCTTATTGCGTTGCTATTGCAAGCGTTGCTGAAAGAACCATGAAGGGGTGCACCTGGTCTGCAACATTGTTTAGGTAGGTGGCACGTGTCAAATTGATGTCCACATGAATGCCCAGACCCAAGATTGTTTGCTTACCATCTAATCTACCCAGACCTTGACATGTGCCCTTGTTAGGAGATGATCAAGGTTATGTCCTTCACTGGTGAGGGGACATAATGTTTTGTCTCATGAGTGTATGATTATGTCTAGTGGTGGCAACCAATGTTGATTATATAATATTAATGATCACTGAAACATGTTGGGGTGTAGTTTTTAATACATATTTTTTCCTCTCTGTTAGGACTTTAATTGAAAGTGGATAAATGTTCCTGTTGTTATTATTTGAAATATTAAATATATTTTTGCTAACAACAGAAAATACAGCTCTGGATAAAATAAAGAGACCACTGCACCTTTTTCTTTCCTTTCCAAAATGGTTGAAAAGGATCGTTTTGAGTGAGGAACAGAAGTGTTCCATTTGCAGTGGTCTCTTCATTTTAAGCTTTCATTTTCTCACCCAAAACCGTCCTTTTGGACTCATTTGTAAAGGAAAGAAAAAGGTGCTCTTCATTTTATCCAGAGCTTTATAAGGCAGAAAACATTACATTTATTAGAGTACATTTTAAATTAACAAGATCTCTATTTGCTGTTTCACAGTTTTTTCATTTCCATGCAACTTATACTCCTTTCGTTTAATAAACACCCTCTGTTTAAAAACACCATAAACTGAACACCTACAAACCAACTAAAAAGTGAAATAAAAAGCAAAGCCACTTTCTGGTTCTTCATTTTGTTAATCAACCTATCACAAATGTCAATATCTGTGGACTCTAAACCACATTGCCTCCAGAAAGTAAAACAAAAAGTAAGAAGTTTAAACATGGAAGTAGTCAAACCTGTTATGTGTTTAGAAAATGCTTATATATCTGCCAAAATGAACTGACATTTAATCACCAAATTCAACTGTTATTGATATGGAGTTTCCATAAGACTGTCCCACCTTAACAGCTCTTGTGAAGGAGATGTGTAATAAAGACAGGGAGACCATCATGTTAATAACTCCTGGGCTGTTTCAAACCCCTATAATCTCTTCATCTTCCTCCCTCTTGTGGGAAACAACTTGAGGTCCCTTTCTCAGAAAGAGGTTACACTGATCATTAAAGGATAAGACACATATATCATGTTTATGAATTTGTGCTTTGCAGCAAATTGTATTACCACATAATTTTATCCACTAGTACATTGCTTGAATGGACTGAGTACAAACACAATGATGGTTCTTTTTCTCAGACCATTGGTCACAGAACTTGAGGAAGTGAGTCAGACTTTTCATATAGCAGGTGAGGCTGGGTCAGACTTTCCATACAGCAGGTGAGGCTGGGTCAGACTTTTCATACAGCAGGTGAAGACGGTCCACAGTATCAGAAATATGTTTTTATCTTATGGTGCTTCCTGCTGTGTTAGACTGCTTGGCATACACAGTGATAAAACCTGCAAAATCCTTATCAGGTTCACTGAACAGAAATTCAGCATCTAATCACAGGGCAGCATTGACATGCTCGTGACACACATGGGAAACGCACATTGTAACATGTTTCTACAAAATCCATCACAGAGATCAACTAAAAAAACAACAGTGAACCTTACCCTACTTTAGCCTTTTTCTGCATTCAGGGGCCATATCCTCTGAATAGGAAGTGGTTATATGACAGACTACAGTAGATATAATGGAGTCAAGTTGAATTAAGGAGAGGCATCTGTGATCATTTAGTGACGTCTTAGAAGAGAGTAATCCTTCAAATCCTTCAAAGTCTGAACTCTACATATACCTTAGCCAAATACATTTAAACTCAGTGTTTCACAATTCCTGACATTTACTCCTAGTAAAAATATATTGTTGGTGCATGTTGGACATTTTGGACAGGGCTGCCCTTTGTCGCCGGTTCTGTTCATAATTTTTATGGACAGAATTTCTAGGCGCAGCCAGGGGCCGGATGGTGTCAGGTTTGGGGACCACACGATTTCGTCTCTGCTCTTTGCGGATGATGTTGTCGTGTTGGCCCCTTCAAACCAGGACCTTCAGCATGCACTGGGACGGTTTGCAGCCGAGTGTGAAGCTGTGGGGATGAGAATCAGTACCTCCAAATCCGAGGCCATGGTCCTCAGTCGGAAAAGGGTGGCTTGCCCACTTCAGGTTGGTGGAGAGTGCCTGCCTTAAGTGGAGGAGTTTAAGTATCTAGGGGTCTTGTTCACGAGTGAGGGAAGGATGGAACGGGAGATTGACAGACGGATCGGTGCAGCTTCTGCAGTAATGCGGTCGATGTATCGGTCTGTCGTGGTGATATCTACCGGTCAATCTACGTTTCTACTCTCACCTATGGTCATGAGCTTTGGGTCATGACCGAAAGTACAAGATCCCGGATACAGGCGGCCGAAATGAGCTTTCTCCGCAGGGTGGCTGGGCGATCCCTTAGAGATAGGGTGAGAAGCTCGGTCACCCGGGCGGAGCTCAGAGTGGAGCCGCTGCTCCTCCACATCGAGAGGGGTCAGCTGAGGTGGCTTGGGCATCTGTTTCGGATGCCTCCGGAACGCCTTCCAGGGAAGGTGTTCCGGTCCCGTACCACCGGGAGGAGACCCCGGGGAAGACCTAGGACACGCTGGAGGGACTATGTCTCCCGGCTGGCCTGGGAACGCCTCGGTGTCCCCCCGGAAGAGCTGGAGGAAGTGTCTGGGGAGAGGGAAGTCTGGGCATCTCTGCTTAGACTGCTGCACCCGCGACCCGGCCCCGGATGAAGTGGAAGTAGATGTATGTATGTAAAAATTTATTGTTTTAGGTCAGTTAGGATCACCACTTTATTTTAAGAATGTGAAATGTCGGAATAATAGTAGAGAGAATGATTCATTTCAGCTTTTATTTATTTTATCACATTCCCAGTGGGTCTGAAGTTTACATACACTCAATTAGAATTTAGTAGCATTGCCTTTAATATGTTTGTCTTGGGTCAAATGTTTCAGGTAGCCTTCCACAAGCTTTCCACAATAACTTGGGTGCATTTTGTCTCGTTCCTCCTGACACAACTGAAGGCGTAGACCTCCTTGCTCGCACACGCTTTTTCAGATCTGCCCACACATTTTCTCTAGGAGTGATTGCCACTTCTTATGCCTTAAGCCATTTTGCCACAACTTTGGAAGTATGCTTACGGTCATTGTTATGGCTGATGGGTGTATCAGTGTTATTCACTTCACCTGTCAGTGGTCATAATGTTATGGCTGATGGGTGTATCAGTATTATTCACTTCACCTGTCAGTGGTCATAATGTTATGGCTGATGGGTGTATCAGTGTTATTCACTTCACCTGTCAGTGGTCATAATGTTATGGCTGATGGGTGTATCAGTATTATTCACTTCACCTGTCAGTGGTCATAATGTTATGGCTGATCAGTGTATCAGTGTTATTCACTTCACCTGTCAGTGGTCATAATGTTATGGCTGATGGGTGTATCAGTGTTATTCACTTCATCTGTCAGTGGTCATAATGTTATGGCTGATGGGTGTATCAGTGTTATTCACTTCACCTGTCAGTGGTCATAATGTTATGGCTGATGGGTGTATCAGTGTTATTCACTTCACCTGTCAGGGGTCATAATGTTATGGCTGATGGGTGTATCAATGTTATGGCTGATGGGTGTATCAGTGTTATTCACTTCACCTGTCAGTGGTCATAATGTTATGGCTGATGGGTGTATCAGTGTTTATTCACTTCACCTGTCAGTGGTCATAATGTTATGGCTGATGGGTGTATCAGTGTTATTCACTTCACCTGTCAGTGGTCATAATGTTATGGCTGATCAGTGTATCAGTGTTATTCACTTCACCTGTCAGTGGTCATAATGTTATGGCTGATGGGTGTATCAGTGTTATTCACTTCACCTGTCAGTGGTCATAATGTTATGGCTGATGGGTGTATCAGTGTTATTCACTTCACCTGTCAGTGGTCATAATGTTATGGCTGATGGGTGTATCAGTGTTATTCACTTCACCTGTCAGGGGTCATAATGTTATGGCTGATGGGTGTATCAATGTTATGGCTGATGGGTGTATCAGTGTTATTCACTTCACCTGTCAGTGGTCATAATGTTATGGCTGATGGGTGTATCAGTGTTATTCACTTCACCTGTCAGTGGTCATAATGTTATGGCTGATCAGTGTATCAGTGTTATTCACTTCACCTGTCAGTGGTCATAATGTTATGGCTGATGGGTGTATCAGTGTTATTCACTTCACCTGTCAGTGGTCATAATGTTATGGCTGATGGGTGTATCAGTGTTATTCACTTCACCTGTCAGGGGTCATAATGTTATGGCTGATGGGTGTATCAATGTTATGGCTGATGGGTGTATCAGTGTTATTCACTTCACCTGTCAGTGGTCATATTGTTATGGCTGATGGGTGTATCAGTGTAATTCACTTCACCTGTCAGTGGTCATAATGTTATGGCTGATCAGTGTATCAGTGTTATTCACTTCACCTGTCAGTGGTCATAATGTTATGGCTGATGGGTGTATCAGTGTTATTCACTTCACCTGTCAGTGGTCATAATGTTATGGCTGATGGGTGTATGTCAATCCTACTTCCCGATTCTGTATTTAGGCCCATATTTGATCATTCTAAAATCGATTAACTACAGAAGATCATGCAATTTTTTATTTTAATTGTTTGACAATCATTTCAAACCATTTCACGAAACAACAAATAAAGTTACAACTCATGTAAATAGCATTTTCAAGATTATTGTAATAATACTGTGAATTATGAACTAATAGACATCTCTCTTACTATCCATTGAAATAGACAAGTATTAACCACAATTCAATGCATTTTCAAAGAGAAAGTACACTTGCTAAAACATATTGTTCTCTTTGGTAGATGTATAGTCATATCAGTAAACAAAACAGACAAACAAGTATCAACACACTCAGATTAGTATGTCCAGTTAATAATCCAGGATGGACTAAATGAATAATAATAATCTGTATTATTATTACCTACTCCTATCTTTCCTCCCACCTCCTTCTGTTATCTACCCCCTTTCTCCTCTACCTCCTCCTCAAATCCTCCTTTCCTCCTTACCTCCTTACCAGATTTAATTGTTTATATTGTAAATTGTATGCCACTATTATGCTATGAGCCAAATAATATTGTAGGCCTAAAATTACACGTGAGGATCTGGAGATGGTTCTTCAGAAGTCTGGTATTTTACACACACTTGAGTGTTTTTTTTTCTTTTGTTGATATGCGATAAATCTATTAAAAAATAATGTTATGAAATTACATGAGAGTGCATAGGTGTAGAACAATTCTAAACTGGGTTTAACATGAAACTTGTGGAAGGGTTGAAAAGTGTGTTTTAATGACTTCAACCGAAGTGTATGTAAAGTTTCAAATTCAACTGTATATCAGCCTGTTGACCATAAAAGGTTATTAAGATTTGTTCCTAAATATCACATGCAGCTTTCCAAAACATAATGTTTTTAATGTTGCTGGAAGATTACATTTGTAGGCACTATAATTAAAACGAAAGCGAAACCTGTAGCGGGAAATAAAGAGGGATGGATAAGAATAACAGAAACTGATGACTAGACATGTAAAAACAGAGCTGAACATCACCAGGTCAACAACAGATCATCATCAGGACATCAGTATAGTCACGTCAAACTGTCAGATAAGTGACAGGGAAGAGATATAAAGCCAGGGTCTTGAATGTCTTTAATGATCCACAACTACTGAACCACTGAGACAGAGACTAAGTGTTTAACCAGCAGTCAGACAGATTCCCTCTAATAGAATGGATTGTGTCACCATGCTGAGCTTTCTACTGGCTGTTCTCATCACAACCAACCAGGCTGGACAAGAATATTACATTAAACAAGAAGGTCAAGACTTGAATCTTTTTTTCAACAGAAAAACCTACTGTCTGATATTCAGATCCACCTCTGATGAAAACTTCCTCTTGTGGAACACTTCTAACTCTTCACCTGAGAATTTCACCCTGCCTGGAGGGTTACGGGATCGACTGCATCTGGAATGGACATGTTTTACAATCTACAATGTTACTCAGTCAGACTCTGGTCAGTACAAGGTTGAGTGCCGGACAGATGAGAAGGTTTCATACCAGAAACAATACATCCTCTCAGTCTGCAGTACAGTAAAAGACATTAGATTAATAAAAGTGCATTGGGATCCAAAACAAATAAAACTTCAGTGTGGAGAAGCAGTTAGCCGTGATGATGTGGAGGTCCAATGGATCTACCAAACACTGGAGGGAAAACTAATACGTTTTATATTGGACCAATATGCACAGAAAATAGACATCTCCTCTCTACACATTAATTTAACCCAGAACAACTTGGGTGAGTACACATGCCTGGTACTGGAGGGAACAATGTGTGTTTACAGTGAGACAGTGATTGTATCTAACAAGTGGCCGTTCATTTATGGTTCAGTAGGAGATGAGGCTGTACTACCCTGCTTTAACAAGGATCCTAATCAGACAGAGATGTGGTGGTGGACACCTATGGGAAGAATCCAATCATCCCCATCTATGAACCAGTCTGAGAGAAACATGAATGGTCAAGTCAACCAGATGTTCATGGAAGATGGAAGAATATCAGGGAATTACTCACTGGTCATCCCATCACTTACACTTGAACACAAAGGGATTTACACTTGTCTTGTTAAAGATGATACATATATAGAATCACATAGACTGCAGGTTTGTCCGAGCTCCGAGCCCCTCACAGAGTTCTTCTCAGTGGGAGAGGAGGTTGCTCTCAAATGTAACTCTAATCTGACTGAACGTGTGGTGTGGTTCAGAAACACTGGTCAGGGAGACGATGTCATTCTGGATCAGTATATGGGTATGATACCATCACTCCCTGAGGATTTGTTTGGGAGAATAAAAGTGTCTAACACCACTCTGGTCCTCTCTAACCTGACACTGAAGGACATTGGAGAGTACTGGTGTTTTGGTGTTAATCCTAAATCTACTTTCAAGTGTTCCTCTTCAACCAAGACCATTCTGCTGAAGAGGGACCCCTTTGGCATCAACTCCACATTTTACAGAGTTTACTCTTCACTGATGGCCTGTGCTCTGTTGGGGATGGTCTGTGTTCTGATCAATGTGAACCTGAAGACCAGGAGAAGAAACCAGGTCTCCCTGAAGACCAGGAGGACTGCAGCCCAGACACAGAGGAGCAACAGAGTAGAGGATGAGAGAGAAGAGAGTGAATAAGAGGAGTAAGATTAGAGTGAAGAAGAAAGAAAGGATAGAGAGAAGAGTGTGTTGACAAAAGATAGCATGAATAAGGAAGTGGAGACGGGAGGAAGAGGAGACAGAAGAGTGATGTTATAAGAGATAGATGTACTTTCATTTATAGTGAACATACAAGTGTGACTGACTCCCTCATTCACACACCCACACAAACACATGGACTGACTCCCTCACTCACACACCCATACAAACCCACAGGTGGAAATACTGATGTAAATTCTCAGTTGTTATTGGTATTGTATCTATTTTGTATATTTTTCTAGTGTCGTTGAGTAGGAACCTGCAGGTAACAATGTTGTTGTCCTGTTTATCATCCATCCATCCATCTACTTCCGCTTATCCGGGGCCGGGTCGCGGGGGCAGCAGTCTAAGCAGGGATGCCCAGACTTCCCTCTCCCCAGACACTTCCTCTAGCTCTTCCGGGGGGACACCGAGGCGTTCCCAGGCCAGCCGGGAGACATAGTCCCTCCAGCGTGTCCTAGGTCTTCCCCGGGATCTCCTCCCGGTGGGACAGGACCGGAACACCTTCCCAGGAAGGCATTCTGGAGGAATCCGAAACAGATGCCCAAGCCACCTCAGCTGACCCCTCTCGATGTGGAGGAGCAGCGGCTCTACTCTGAGCTCCTCCCGGGTGACCGAGCTTCTCACCCTATCTCTAAGGGATCGCCCAGCCACCCTGCGGAGAAAGCTCATTTCGGCCGCCTGTATCCGGGATCTTGTCCTTTCGGTCATGACCCAAAGCTCATGACCATAGGTGAGAGTAGGAACGTAGATTGACCGGTAAATCGAGAGCTTCGCCTTGCGGCTCAGCTCTTTCTTCACCACGACAGACCGATAGATCGACTGCATTACTGCAGAAGCTGCACCGATCCGTCTGTCAATCTCCCGTTCCATCCTTCCCTCACTCGTGAACAAGACCCCTAGATACTTAAACTCCTCCACTTGAGGCAGGCACTCTCCACCAACCTGAAGTGGGCAAGCCACCCTTTTCCGACTGAGGACCATGGCCTCGGATTTGGAGGTGCTGATTTTCATCCCCACAGCTTCACACTCGGCTGCAAACCGTCCCAGTGCATGCTGAAGGTCCTGGTTTGAAGGGGCCAACACAACAACATCATCTGCAAAGAGCAGAGATGAAATTGTGTGGTCCCCAAACCTGACACCCTCCGGCCCCTGGCTGCGCCTAGATATTCTGTCCATAAAAATTACGAACAGAACCGGCGGTAAGTCAGACTTTTTCCCTGTTTATCATATGAAATCAAATATACATTTAAAGTATTACAGTTTTTTAGTTACTGGCTCATTGAGCAACATTTTTGTTTATTTTCTGACCTATTTTTATTGGATGTGTTAAAATGGCCCAGTGCAGTAAAATGTTAATATGATATTTCTCATAATATTCTATGACACACAGAAACATTTAACACTGTGACATTTAAAACACTGATGAGCCAAAACATTATGACCACCTGCTTAATATGCTGTTGTTCTTGTAGAGTCAAAATACTGAATCTACAAGACCACTCCAGTTGGGCCTCCCGAGTGGTGCAGTGGTCTATGCACTTGCCTGGAACGTCTTATTGCGTTGCTATTGCAAGCGTTGCTGAAAGAACCATGAAGGGGTGCACCTGGTCTGCAACATTGTTTAGGTAGGAGGCACGTGTCAAATTGATGTCCACATGAATGCCCAGACCCAAGATTGTTTGCTTTACCAAGACGGTATTATCATTGTTGGGCAGTACTAGCTTAGCTAGTAACTTAATATTTTGTTGGTAGCTTTACTATTTCAAGGATCAAGTAACTTATCAGTAGTAGTAACTCCTTTGGCCACACAAGCTACACTTTTCTAGTCATGTGAAATTAGCACAACTTAAAGTAGCTTCCTATGTAGTGAACTAGCTTACTGCTGTGTTTGTGTTACTTAGCTTCTTACATTTGACTGGGTGGTAGCTTCTGTGTAGTGAAGCTTTATTCAAGGCAGACTAACTAATAGCTTAGCTCACTACAATTTCCAAGTAGCTTGCCCAACACTGTGTATTATTAACATGTAATTCACCCTAACAAAAGTAAGATACCTCTCAAGTAAATGTTCCTTTGTCTACAAGTATACTGTATAAGTTAAACAAGAAACTGATCCCATTCCTAAAAACATGGATGCAAACTAATTATCTATCTGCCCTGGTAGCTGTTCACCATTTTAATTCTCTGTGAGTTTGCACCCCTGTGATAGGCACTCAAGACTGGGTGATTACACTTTACTGATGGATGTGATGGAAAATTCACTTTACTGCTTTGTATTAACAAAATCACATGGGGCTTTGTTGGGGTGTCTTTTCGCCATGATCAGAGTAATAAAACTTTTTTCTTTTGCAGGTACTTGTCGGTCATCAGATTTGTCATCAATATCGACACGTTGATGCTGATGATTCCTGAACTGCTCAAAGTTCAGCGGTATGTGCTCACCTACAGGTTCAGCCAAGATCACTTGGAGCTCCTATTTAATTAAATCAGAGCGTCAGGTAGGGTTGGTGTTCTTTTAATTACAATTAATTCTGAAAATGTACCTAATGAATATCTTTGTCTTGTGAATAATATATGTATTGTGTGCCTGTTTTCCATACAAGGCGGCTGGAATAACAATCCATCGGCACGCCAGTTCCAGGCCATCTTCCGCCGCCTGATGGTTCGGTGTGGTGTCGCACCTGGTGAGACAGGCAATGTGGCGGCCCAGGATAACACTGTGTCCCTGTCTGCTGTGGAGATGTCCTCTCCTGAAACTGCTGAAGAGCACCCATCTCCATTCGCCAACATTTCGGCCCTTGTGTGTGACCACAGTTATCTCCCCACTCGGTTTGGTGGTCTGGTGGAAAATGCTCTGGTCTACATAGCAGGGTTTGTAGTCCGGCAGATTCTACGAAAACTGTCCTGTGATGTGTGCTGTGCGAGCTTGGTCAGAGATGCTGTACCATCTACGTTTGACAAGAGCTACCACCTTCTAACCCTAAATAACAACGGCGGCCTAGTGATTCCATCACAAGTCACAGTGAAGGTTTGATTTTATTATCTTGTTTTTTTTTAATTATTTTAATCTTTGTATATTAAGGTTGCTTTGTTCTTATTTTCTCTGTTTTGTAAAGTGTCTTTGAGCACTGTGTAAAGCGCTATATAAATATAATGTATTTTTTTAAATGTTATTTTAATGAGGTGCTGAGTGCTGCAGAGAGGGTGATCCGCCAAGCTTCACCAAGCTCCTGAGGTGTTGAGAGTCACACACATTGTCGGGTAGGAGATTGGAGAGGAGGATGTTTTTCTGCTTGGGGAACACATTGAGGAGACAGTTTGGCAGCGACAACCATCATTCAACAACCATCATTCTGACTTCTTGTCATTGGGTGTGTTTCTCAAAATAAGGCTGCACCACATTGCCAAACTCACCTCTCTTGAACTGCAGAAAGGGAGCATGAGAAAGAAGCTCTGCAAAACTGTCCTCTTTCTGGGGTTTTAGAACATTTGTGTGGTTCCATGACAATTCAAGACTTTTAATCCTAAATTCTGGCATCCCATAACTAATTCTAAGCTTTATATCTGTACTTTAACCTTACTCATCACACATAGTATATTTGTCATATCTGTCATCATTCTGACAAGATTAACATTGAAACTGAAAGCAATGGCTTAAAACTGCCTGGAAACAGTGGTCTGTCACATTATATGTGAATACTGCTGTAAGTGTTGGTGGGTCTGTAAATACCTCTGTTTGTTTGTGTTTCATGAACTCTAGCCTCATAGTGTGTCTCCAGGAATCCAAATGTTGGTCTCCTTTGCCTTATACTGGGTTTGCAAGATTGTGTATAGTGAAGTTTATCTTTACATTATGTCTTTGTGTTTGTGATTGTCTTAACCCTGATCTCTTTCCCTCTGGGTTCTGTAAAGCACTTTGTTACTGTGTTTTGAAAATTGCTGCATTAATTAAGTTTGCAGACTTTTCAAGGGAGTTTTAACAAAGTAAATGTGCAGTTTAAATAAAAACTGTCACTTTTAATTTCATCCTGCTATTATAGACTGAGTACTGGGACCCGTGTGTGTCTGTTGGGAGGGAGGCTGTGAAATGAAAGTATATATATATATATCTGACTTTACTCCCACTATTTACATATTAGGTGTTTCAATCAGAATGGGAGTCAAACTGGAAATGTCCCTGTTCTTCATCCTTTTTGGGGATTATGTTCCCAGGTTTGATCTCGGACGTCTGGTCACTTTATATCATATATCAGAATATAACTGTTAAGCCCACTATGAATATTAAAATATGCCAAACCATGTGTCCTGTATCATAGCTACATGAATGACCTTTGCAGCAAAAAAAAACGTGTGTAAATCAGTAAGGTATTCACTGAGGTATGAATTAAGTAAATGCGCTGACAACTCATTTCACCTGCCAAAACAGATTACACTGAGTGGAGCGGCTGACCGGTCCCAGATGGCGGTCCCAGATGGCGGTCCCAGATGGCGGTCCAAGATGGCGGTCCCAGATGGAGGTCCCACGGCTCGTCAGCGCCAGTAGGCGGTAGCGGTCGATGGGGCGTCTACTCTTTATTATGTCTTTGGTTTCAAACTCCTATCATCACTTCATCTTCCACCCTCGTGTGGGAAACAACTTGAGGTGCCTTTCTCAGAAAGAGGTTACACTGATCATTAAAGGATAAGACACATATATCATGTTTATGAATTTGTGCTTTGTAGCAATTGTATTACCATCTGCAAAATGTCACAGATCTAATTTGATTATTATGGCGTGTATAAATTAAATTGACCAAGTTGATCTCTTTCATAATGTATGTTTAAAATGTATTTCTTGCTTGAACAATGTTTTGGCTTTAAAAAAAAAAATATATATATATTTTGATAACATATCTTGTAATATTTCAGAACAAGAAGATTAAAGTGTATTATACTGCATTGGTTTATTCTAGTTCTATTTTACATTAGTGCAGATTTGCCCTGTAATGTAGTACAACATGTTAATTACCCCTTTACTGTTATGTAGTCCAACATATTTATAACCCCTGGACAGTTATTTAGTCCAACATGTTAATATCTCCTGGACGGTTATGTAGTCAAACATGTTAATAACACCTCCACTGTTATGTAGTCCAACATATTAATAACCCCTGTACTGTTTTGTAGGCCAACATGTTAATAACTCCTGGATTGTTATGTAGTCAAACATGTTAATAACTCCTGGGTTGTTATGTAGTCCAACATGTTTATAACTCCTGGGTTGTTTTGTAGGCCAACATGTTAATAACTCCTGGGTTGTATTGTAGTCCAACATGTTAATAACTCCTGGGTTGTTTTGTAGTCCAACTTGTTAATAACTCCTGGGTTGTTTTGTAGGCCAACATGTTAATAACTCCTGGGCTGTTTCAAACCCCCATCATCTCTTCATCTTCCACCCTCTTGTGGGAAACAACTTGAGGTCCCTTTTTCAGAAAGAGGTTACACTGATCATTAAAGGATAAGACACATATATCATGTTTATGAATTTGTGCTTTGCAGCAATTGTATTAACACATAGTTTTATCCACTAGTACATTGCTTGAATGGACTGAGTCCAAACACAATGATGGTTCTTTTTTTCAGACCATCGGTCACAGAACTTGAGGAAGTGAGTCAGACTTTCCATACAGCAGGAGAGGCTGGGTCAGACCTTCCATACAGCAGATGAGGACGGGTCAGACTTTCCATACAGCAGGTGAGGACGGGTCAGACTTTCCATACAGCAGGTGAGGACGGGTCAGACTTTCCATACAGCAGGTGAGGACGGGTCAGACTTTCCATACAGCAGGTGAGGCTGGGTCAGACCTTTCATACAGCAGGTGAGGACGGGTCAGACTTTCCATACAGCAGGTGAGGCCAACTTCATTATAAGTTTATGTAAACGTCTGACTTCAACTTTATATCAGCCTTTTGACCATAAAAGCAGTTTAAGATGTTTTCCAATATATTACATGATACTTTCCAAAACATAATGTTTTAAAGTTGCTGACATTTTAAATATGTTGGCACTATATTTGAAACTGCAGAAAAGCTGTAGCAGGAAAAAGATTAATGGATACATTTAACGGAAACTGATGACTAATATGGAAATTAAGAGATGAACATCACTTGGTCAAGATAAAATCATCACCAGAACGTCAGTATAGTCACGTCAGATTCCCTCTAACAGAATGGATTGTGTCACCATGCTGAGCTTTCTACTGGCTGTTTTCATCAAAACCAACCAGGCTGAACCAGAATATGAGATTATACAAGAAGGTCAAGACTTGAATTTACTTATTCTCAACAGAATAATTCGGTCGACCTACTGTTTGATCTTCAGACCCACCTCTGAGGAGAATCTCCTTCTGTGGAACACTTCTAACTCTTCACCTGAGAATTTCACCCTGCCTGGAAGGTTACGGGATCGACTGGATCTGAAACAGCAGGAGGATAAACTCTTTTTGAAGGGCTACAATGCTACTCAGTCAGACTCTGGTCAGTACAAGCTAGAGTGCCGGACAGATGAGGAGGTTTTATACCAGAAACAATACATTCTCTCAGTCTGCAGTACAGTAAAAGACAAGAGATTAATAAAAATGCTTCGGGTACCAAAAGAAATAGAACTTCAGTGTGGAGGAGCAGTTGGCCGTGATGATGTGGAGGTCCAATGGTTCTACAAAAATCCGAGGGGCAAACTACAACCTTTAATATTGGACCAATCAGCACAGAAAAAAGACATCTCCTCTCTACACATTAATTTCACCCAGAACAACGTGGGTGTGTACACATGCCTGGTACTGGAGGGAAAGAGTTGTGTTTACGGTGAGAGGGAGACTGTATCTAACAAGTGGCCGTTCATTTATCGTTCAGTAGGAGATGAGGCTGTACTACCCTGCTTTAACAAGGATCCTATTCAGAGAATGATTTGGTGGAAAACACCAATGGGAAGGTTCCCATCATTTCTATCTACATACCAGTATGAGGAAATCATCACTGGTCAAGTCTACCAGATGTACATGGAAGATGGAAGAGTATCAGGAAATTACTCACTGGTCATCCCATCACTTACACTTCAACACACAGGGTCTTACACTTGTAGGGAATATGATGCACTTTTAGAATCATATGGACTGTTTGTGTGTCCGAGCTCCAAGCCCTTCACAGAGTTCTTCTCAGTGGGAGAGGAGGTTGCTCTCAAATGTAACTCTAATCTGACTGAACGTGTGGTGTGGTTCAGAAACACTGGTCAGGGGGCCGATGTCATTTTGGATCAGCATGGTGATCTCAAACCCTCACTCCCTGAGGATTTGGTTGGGAGAATAAATGCGTCTCACTCCACTCTGGCCCTCTCTAACCTGACACTGAAGGACATTGGAGAGTACTCGTGTTTTGGTGTTAATCCTGACTATAATTTCCGGTGTGTCTCTTCAACCAAGACCATCCTGCTGAAGAGGGACCCCTTTGGCATCAACTCCATGTTCTACAGAGTTTACTCTTCACTGATGGCCTGTGCTCTGCTGGGGATGTTCTGTGTTCTGATCACTGTGAACCTGAAGACCAGGAGAAGAAACCAGGCTTCCGTGAAGACCAGGAGGACTGGAGCCCAGACACAGAGGAGCAGCAGAGTGGAGGATGAGAGAGAAGAGAGTGATGAAGAGGAGTAAGATTAGAGTGAAGAAGAAAGAAAGGATAGAGAGAAGAGTGTGATGACCAAAGATAGAATGAATAAGGAAGTGGAGACGGGAGGAAGAGGAGACTGAAGAGTGATGTTATAAGAGATAGATGTACTTTAATTTATAGTGAACATACAAATGTGACTGACTCCCTCACTCACACACCCATACAAGACCACAGGTGGAAATACTGATGTAAATTCTCAGTTGTTATTGGTATTGTATCTATATTGTATATTTTTCTAGTGTCGTTGAGTAGGAACCTGCAGGTAACAATGTTGTTGTCCTGTTAATCTTATGGAATGAAATGTACATTTAAATTATTACAGTTTTTTACTTACTGTCTCATTAAGCAACGTTATTGTTTATTTTCTGACCTATTTTTATTTTGTGTTAAAATGGCCCAGTGTAGTAAAATGTTAATATGATATTTCTCATAATATTCTATGACACACTGAAACATTTAACACTGTGACATTTAAAACACTGATGAGCCAAAACATTATGACCACCTGCTTAATATGCTGTTGTTCTTGTAGAGTCAAAATACTGACTCTGCAAGACCACTCCAGTTGGGCCTCCCGAGTGGTGCAGTGGTCTATGCACTTGCCTGGAACGTCTTATTGCGTTGCTATTGCAAGCGTTGCTGATAGAACCATGAAGGGGTGCACCTGGTCTGCAACATTGTTTAGGAAGGTGGCACGTGTCAATTTGATGTCCACATGAATGCCCAGACCCAAGATTGTTTGCTTACCATCTAATCTACCCAGACCTTGACATGTGCCCTTGTTAGGAGATGATCAAGGTTATGTCCTTCACTGGTGAGGGGTCATAATGTTTTGTCTCATGAGTGTATGATTATGTCTAGTGGTGGCAACCAATGTTGATTATATAATATTAATGATCACTGAAACATGTTGGGGTGTAGTTTTTAATAAATATTATTTCCTCTTTGTTAGGACTTTAATTGAAAGTGGGTAAATGCTCCTGTTGGTATTATTTGAAATATTAAATATATTTTTGATAACAATAGAAATACAGCTCCAGATAAAATGAAGAGACCACTGCAACTTTTTCATTCCTTTCCAAAAAGGTTGAAAAGGTGAGTTTTGAGTGAAGAACAGAGGTGTTCAATTTGCAGTGGTCTCTTAATTTTAACCCTTCTGTTTCTCACTCAAAACCGTCCTTTTCGACATATTTGGAAAGGTGCAGTGGTCTCTTAATTTTTTCCAGGGCTGTATAAGGTAGACGGCATTACATTTTATTAGAGTACATTTTAAATTAACAAGATCTATTTATGCAGTTTCACAGTTTTTTCATTTCCATGCAACTTATACTCCTTTCGTTTAATAAACACCCTGCTGTTTAAAAACACCATAAACTGAACACCTACAAACCAATCAAAGAGTGAAATAAAAAGCAAAGGCACTTTCTGGTTATGCATTTTGTTAATCAACCTATCACAAATGTCAATATTTGTGGACTCTAAACCACATTGCCTCCAGACACAAAAATATTTAAACATGGAAGTAGTCAAACCTGTTATGTTGAGAAAATACTCATATAGTGGCCAAAATGAACTGACATAAAATAACCAAATACAACTGTTATTGATATGGAGTTTCCATATGAGTGTCCCACCTTAACAGCTCTTGTGAAGGAGATGTGTAATAAAGACAGGGAGAATGTCCCCTTTCTTAGATGGGATGACACATTAGACCATCTGCAAAATATCACAGATCGAATTTGATTATTATGGCGTCTATAAATTATATTGAACCAAGTTTATGTCTTTCATAATGTATGTTAAAAATGTATTTCTTGCTTGCACAATGTTTTGGCTTAATTTTTTTTTATATCTTGGAATATTTCACAACAAGAAGATAAAAGTGTAATATGCTGCATTGGTTAATTCCAGTTATTTTTTACAATAGTGCAGATTTGCCCTGTAATGTAGTCCTAAATGTTAATAACTCCTGGGTTGTTTTGTAGTCCAACATGTTAATAACTCCTGGGTTGTTTTGTAGTCCAACATGTTAATAACTCCTGGGTTCTTTTGTAGTCCAACATCTTAATAACTCCTGGGTTGTTTTGTAGTCCAACATGTTCAATCAATCAAAATTTATTTATAAAGCGCTTTTTACAACAGCAGTTGTCACAAAGTGCTTTACAGAGACACCCGGCCTTAAACCCCAAGGAGCAAACAACAGTAGTGTTGAATTTCAGTGGCTAGGAAAAACTCCCTAAGAAGGTCGAATTTTAGGAAGAAACCTAGAGAGGACCCAGGCTCAGAGGGGTGACCAGTCCTCTTCTGGCTGTGCCGGGTGAGATATTAAGAGTCCAATTGGAATAATAAATACATTTCTCTTGGCTAAATCCAGAGTATATATAATTTTAGACTAGGTCAGAAGTATGACGAGGTGGACAAGGACAGGAACAGCAACGGTCCCCCCAAACCAGGTAATCCGCAGGTGTGGACCAGGACCTCATCTCCTTCTAAAATTTAAAATTGGAGGAAACTGAGAAAAGTTAGTAGTACATCCCTCATGTCCCCCAGCACAATAATATAGCAGCGTAACACCTTGGAAACTGAGACGGGGGGGTCCGGTGACACTGTGGCCCTACCCGGGGGAGGCCCCGGACAGGGCCCAACAGGCAGGAAATCAATCCAACCACATTGCCAGGCATCAACCAAAGGGACACCCACCAACCGCAACCCCCCTGAATGAGGGCCGAGTATTGCTAGTAGCGTACAGCCCAACTGCACAAGTGCGCAATAGAGAGTCAACAACAAGCCAGTGACTCTTCCCCCGAAGGGCATTGGAGGGAGGGCATCCCAGTGGCGACGAGAGCCCATCTGGCAAGACAGCAAGGGTGGACAGTATCAAGCCTACTGGTCACCTTCACGCCCCCGGGCCAGGCTACACCTAATTATAAACCGTGCTGTAGAGATGAGTTTTTAGTAGACACTTGAAAGTTTGCACTGAGTTTGCATTTCTAACCTTAATTGGCAGATCATTCCACAGGAGTGGAGCTCTATGAGAAAAGGCCCTGCCGCCAATTGTTTGTTTAGAAATTCTAGGTACAATTAAAAGGCCTGCGTCTTGCGATCTAAGGTTACGTGTAGGTATATATGGCTGGATCATTTCAGCAAGGTAAGTAGGAGCAAGTCCATGTATTGATTTATAGGCTAAGAGTAAAACCTTAAAATCAGCCCTAACCCTAACAGGCAGCCAATGTAAGGATGCCAGAACAGGAGTAATGTGTTCAAATTTTTTTGTTCTAGTTAGGATTCTAGCAGCTGTGTGCAGCACTAATTGAAGTTTATTTATTAATTTGTCTGGATGACCAGAGATAAGAGCATTGCAGTAATCTAATCTAGAAGTAACGAAAGCATGGATTAATTTTTCTGCATCAGTTTTTGATAGGAAGTTTCTAATTTTTGCGATGTTTCGAAGGTGAAAATAAGCAACTCTTGAGACATATTTTATATGTTCTTCAAAGGAGAGGTCAGGGTCAAGGGTAAAGCCAAGGTTTTTTACAGTTTTTTGGGATACGACCATGCAGCCGTCGAGGTTCACAGTGAGATCTGCTAACAACGCTCTTTGTTTTTTGGGTCCTAAAAGGAGCATTTCTGTTTTATTTGAGTTTAAGAGCAAGAAATTCTCTGTCATCCACTTCCTAATATCTGAAACGCATGCTTCCAAAATAGCTAATTTAGGGGCTTCTCCATGCTTCATTGAAATATATAACTGTGTGTCATCAGCATAACAGTGAAAGTTAATATTGTGATTTCGGATTACATCGCCCAGAGGGAGCATGTATAGTGAGAAAAGTAATGGGCCCAGAACCGAGCCTTGAGGAACTCCAAAGCATACCTTTGACTTGTCAGAGGATATGCCATCCACACTAACGAACTGATATCTTTCAGATAAATAAGATTTAAACCAGGCTAGAACATGTCCACGTAGCCCAATATTGGTTTCCAGTCTCTCTAAGAGAAGGGAGTGATCAATAGTGTCAAAAGCAGCACTAAGATCAAGAAGCAACAGGACGGATGCGGAACCTTTGTCTGAGGCCATTAGAAGGTCATTTGTTACCTTCACGAGTGCAGTCTCAGTACTATGATGGGATCTAAAACCAGACTGGAATATTTCATAAATGTTTTTTGTCTTTAGGAAGGCATTCAGTTGTTGGGAAACACATTTTTCTAAGATTTTTGAGAGGAACGGGAGGTTCGATATTGGCCTATAATTGTTTAATATGTTGGGATCTAGATTAGATTTTTTTAGAAGAGGCTTAATTTCCGCAATTTTTAGTGAGTTTGGTACGCATCCGGAGGAAAGGGAGCAATTTATTATGTTCAGCATTGGCTGACATAGCACAGGAAATAACTCCTTAAGTAATTTTGTAGGAATCGGGTCTAGCTGAGAGTTTGTGGGTTTAGAACTCATTACAAATTTTGTAAATGTGTCGAGCGATACGGTATCAAAAAACTCAAGTGTCCCCATTGACACCTGATCAGGGAGGCTCCGGAAATTTTCCGGACAACCGAGATTTTTAGGACCACAACTATTTAGGGATTCAGTTATTTGTTTTCTAATGATGACGATCTTTTCATCAAAGTAGTTCATGTATTCATTACAACTAAAGTGAAGACCCACTTCACATGCTAAGCTTTGCTTTTTTGTTAACTTTGCAACTGTATCAAAGAGAAATTTTGGATTGTTTTTGTTCGCCTCAATCAGGTTGGAGAAATAAGCTGATCGAGCAGACGTGAGTGATTTTCGGTATTGTACTGTACTGTCTATCCAGGCTAGTCTAAATACTTCCAACTTGGTGGAGCGCCACTTTCGCTCCAATTTTCTGGAGGCTTGCTTAAGTGCTCTAGTATTGTCGATGTACCAAGGAGCAAGTTTCTTGTTGCGTATTTCTTTAGTTTTTAGTGGTGCAACTATGGCTAATGTATTTCGCAGTATTGAGTTTAGATCCTCGATTTGATCGTTTACAGATTTATTTACTCTGTCATTTAAGAGCGAACTAGTAAGAATATCAAGGAATTTATTTGTAATCCGAGAATTTATAGTACGGCTTTTGAAACTCATTGTTTGGGGGGCAAGTGAATTTCTTGTTTTAACGGTAAATGTAATAAGACAGTGATCCGATAATCCAGGATTTTGGGGGTAAATTATTAGATCTACAATATCTATTTCTCGTGACAGGACTAAATCTAAGGTATGATTGTGGCAATGTGTTGGACCTGAGACATGTTGGATGAAACCCATTGAGTCGATTATGGCTTGAAAGGCTTTTTGAAGAGGATCATGGGGGTTTTCCATATGGATATTGAAGTCGCCAAAAATTAGAATACTATCTGCCATGACTACAAGGTTAGACAAGAATTCTGGAAACTCATTGAGGAACAATGTGTATGGCCCGGGGGGCCTATAAATAGTAGCTATGTAAAATGATTTTTCGGCCTGGTTAACTTTCATGAGTAAAACTTCGAAAGAATGAAACTCTGTGATATGTTTGAGAGTAAGTTTATATTTACTGTCATAAATATTAGCGACACCCCCTCCTTTTCGGGATGCACGAGGGATATGATCACTAGTATAGCCAGGAGGAGAGGCCTCATTTAAGGCAGTGAATTCTTTAGGCTTTAGCCACGTTTCACATAAACCAATAGCATCTAGTTTATGATCAGAGATTAATTCATTTACCGCAACTGCCTTTGGAGCAAGAGATCTAATATTTAGGAGTCCCATTTTGAGATGCGAAGTGATACAATTATTTTTATTTTTGACCGAGGTGGAGGAAGGCTTTATCTTAATAAGGTTGTTTTTGTTAGCACTACCTTGTTTAACTTTTCTCAGCCTGGAACGAGTCACAGTGGCAATAGGTAAAGCTGTACTAACTACTCTGGCTATGCTATTGACAGACTCCACTATGCTAGCAGGCTGGCTAACAGCCTGCAGCCTGACCTGCACCCTATCTCATGTTAAAGCTATAGGAGTGAGACTCCTGTCAATGTTCCTAGATAAAAGAAGAGCACCACTGCAGCTAGGATGGAGTCCGTCGCTCCTCAGCAGATCAGGCCTGGCCCTATTTCTGGGAGAGTCCCAAAAAGAAGGCCAGTTATCTACAAACTCTACCTCCTGCGACGGGCAGAACTCCGTTTTCAGCCAGCGATTGAGTTGCGCAAGTCTGCTGTAGAGCTCGTCACCACCCCTAGCTGGGAGGGGGCCAGAGACAATTACTCGATGCATCTTTCTTGACACATCTTTCTAGCTAATTTACACGCTGATGCTATGTTCTGCTTCGTAACCTCTGACTGTTTCATCCTAACATCGTTGGTGCCAACGTGGATAACAATATCTCTGTACTCTCTATACTTGCCAGTTTTAGACTTCGCTAGCACCAACCCCAGATTTGCGGCTACGTCGGTGGCTCTGCCCCCCGGTAAACAATGTACGATCGCCGGCTGATTCTTTAGTCTAATACTGCGTGTGATGGAATCGCCAATGACTAAAGTTTTCAGTTTTTCAAGTCCACCGGTAGAACATGCCTGCCGACCATTCCCCTCCGAAGACGGCTCGGGCCTTGACTCCGACTCCAGTGGGGAAAACCTGTTCAAAGTCTCAGTTGGTTTTAGCAACGATTCAGGTTTAACTGGTCGACGGCATTTCTTCCCAGTGACCAAGAGAAAGTTATTGCCCGGCTGCAGGAGCTGTGCCGGGGGGCTAACAAAACTATCGTTTCTACCTGGTGGCACTGACGCAGATTTTTCTATTTCTACACTAGCATAATCCTTGCCTGGCATTTGCGTCAGAAGCCGAGCCTCTAACTCTGCTATCTTTAACTTAAGACGAACATTCTCCTCCGTGTTGTTGCTACAATTTTAATGTTAATAACTCCTGGGTTGTTTTGTAGTCCAACATGTTAATAACTCCTGGGTTGTTTTGTAGGCCAACATGTTAATAACTCCTGGGTTGTTTTGTAGTCCAACATGTTAATAAGTCCTGGGCTGTTTAAAACCTCTATCATCTCTTCATCTTCCACCCTCTTGTGGGAAACAACTTGAGGTCCCTTTCTCAGAAAGAGGTTACACTGATCATTAAAGGATAAGACACATATATCATGTTTATGAATGTGTGCTTTGCAGCAATTGTATCACCATCTGCAAAATTTCACATATCTAATTTGATTATAATGGTGTCTATAAATGATATTGAACCAAGTTGATCTCTTTCATAATGTATGTTTAAAATGTATTTCTTGCTTGCACAATGTTTTGGCTTAATTTTTTTTTATATCTTGGAATATTTCACAACAAGAAGATAAAAGTGTATTATACTGCATTGGTTAATTCCAGTTATTTTTTACATTAGTGCAGATTTGCCCTGTAATGTAGTCCTAAATGTTAATAACTCCTGGGTTGTTTTGTAGTCGTGCGCGCGCATGTGCGTGTGCGTGTTGTGCCCTCCAGAGATATTAGCACATTTAGAGAAGATGTGCAAATGAAGAACTTTGTTGTATATCAGCTTGATCTCGCACCAAACATATTAGAGGAATTCGTTTTTAAAGAAATATTCTTCTCGAAATTCTTCTCAACACATCACAATTGTGGGCACGCCTAGAAATTCACAGTGATTTCTGGGGATCCTATTTCTAGAATCAAGTAACTTTTCAGTAGTTGTAACTCCTTTATTTACCAAGTAGCTTGGCCACACAAGCTACACTTTTCTAGTCATGTGAAATTAGCACAACTTAAAGTAGCTTCCTATGTAGTGAACTAGCCTACTGCTGTGTTTGTGTTAACTAATTATCTATCTGCCCTGGTAGCTGTTTACCTGTTAGCTGTTTTTATATTCTCTGTGAGTTTGCACCTCTGTGATAGGCACTCAAGACTGGGTGATTACACATTACTGATGGATGTGTTGGAAAATTCACTCTACTGCTTAGAATTAACAAAATCACTTGGGGCTTTGTTGGGGTGTCCTTTCGCCATGATCAGAGTAATACAACTTTTTTCTTTTGCAGGTACTTGTCGATCATCGGATTTGTCATCAATATCGACACATTGATGCTGATGATTCCTGAACTGCTCAAAGTTCAGCGGTATGTGCTCACCTACAGGTTCAGCCAAGATCACTTGGAGCTCCTATTTAATTCAATCAGAGCATCAGGTAGGGTTGATGTTCCTTTAATTACAATTAATTCGGAAAATATACCTAATGAATACCTTTATGTCTTGTGAGTAATGTATGGATTGTGTGCCTGTTTTCCATACAAGGCGGCTGGAATAACAATCCATTGGCAACGTGTGTAAATCAGTAAGGTATTCACTGAGGTATGATTAAGTAAATGCGCTGACAGCTCATTTCACCTGCCAAAACAGATTACACTGAGTGGAGCGGCGGACCGGTCCAAGATGGCGGTCCCACGGCTCGTCAGCACCAGTAGGCGGTAGCGGTCGATGCGGCTTCTACTCTTTATTATGTCTTTGGTTTCATACTCCTATCATCTCTTCATCTTCCACCCTTGTGTGGGAAACCACTTGAGGTGCCTTTCTCAGAAAGAGGTTACACTGATCATTAAAGGATAAGACCCATATATCATGTTTATGAATTTGTGCTTTGCAGCAATTGTATTACCATCTGCAAAATGTCACAGATCTAATTGGATTATTATGGCGTGTATAAATTATATTGACCAAGTTGATCTCTTTCATAATGTATGTTTAAAATGTATTTCTTGCTTGCACAATGTTTTGGCTTTAAAACAAACAAAATAATTGATAACATATATTACTGTAAATTGCAATTCCACTACTGATATGTAGCGAGCAGTGTTTCTGTACCATTAAGTATTTCTACCTAATGTGGTTTCTATATACTTTCTATATTATGTAATATTTGTAATATTTCAGAACAAGAAGATTAAATTGTATTATACTGCATTGGTTTATTTTAATTATTTTTTACATTAGTGCAGATTTGCCCTGTAATGTGATCCAACATGCTAATAACTCCTGGACTGTTATAGAGTATAACATATTAATAACTCCTGGACTGTTATAGTGTCCAACATGTTAATAACCCCTGTACTGTTATGTAGTCCAACATCTTAATAACACCTGAGCTGTTATGTGGTCCAACATGTTAATAACTCCTGGGTTGTTTTGTAGTCCAACATGTTAATAACTCCTGGGTTGTTTTGTAGTCCAACATGTTAATTACTCCTGGGTTGTTTTGTAGTCCAACATGTTAATAACTCCTGGGTTGTTTTTTAGGCCAACATGTTAATAACTCCTGGATTATTATATAGTCCAACATGTTAATAGCTCCTGGGTTGTTTTGTAGGCCAACATGTTAATAACCCCTGGGCTGTTTCAAACATAGACATAATAAAGAGTAGACGCCGCATTGGCTGCTGGGCGCGAGAAATACGTCCGCCATCTTGGACCGGTCATACTCCTAGTTGCATAGCAGCAGAAGCAACGATGCAAGAGCATTTTGCAGCCTATTCCTGCTCAAATCGGCGGACCATCCAAAGCAGGGCTCGGGGGATTACTTTTCACAAGTTAGATTTAACATTACCGTACTATTGGTTGTATTTTGTGACTAGAATATTAGCAGAGAGTTGAGATGGAGCAAGGATCTTTGATATTACTCTACTGAAATCTTAGCCAACTAGCTAGGCTATGTTTACTGCACCAGTCGGTGTTCACCCTGTGAACTGAGACTTGATAAGTCATATTCTATAACACTGACTTAGATTACAACTGACACAAGAATGCTAATGTATAAATAAAACAAATATTACTGGTATAACATTGGCCAGCTAATTTTAGCGGCACAGACTGTATCATATATATATATATATATATATATATATATATATATATATATATATATATATATATATATATATATATATAAAAGACGGAATTATCATTGTTGGGCAGTACTAGTAACTTAGTATTTTGTTGGTAGCTTCACTATTTCAAGAATCAAGTAACTTTTCAGTAGTAGTAACTCCTTTATTTACCGAGTAGCTTGGCCACACAAGCTACACATTTCTAGTCATGTGAAATTAGCACAACTTAAAGTAGCTTCATATGTAGTGAACTAGCCTACTGCTGTGTTTGTGTTACTTAGCTTGCTACATTTGACTGGGTGGTAGCTTCTGTGTAGTGAAGCTTTATTCAAGGCAGACTAACTAATAGCTTAGCTCACTACAATTTCCAAGTAGCTTGCCCAACACTATATTATTCACATGTAATTCACCCTAACAAAAGTAATATACCTCTCAAGTTAATGTTCCTTCGTCTACAAGTATACTGTATACGTTGAAACTGATCCCATTCCTAAAAACATGGATGCAAACTAATTATCTATCTGCCCTGGTAGCTGTTTACCTGTTAGCTGTTTTTATATTCTCTGTGAGTTTGCACCCCTGTGATAGGCACTCAAGACTGGGTGATTACACATTACTGATGGATGTGTTGGAAAATTCACTCTACTGCTTAGAATTAACAAAATCACTTGGGGCTTTGTTGGGGTGTCTTTTCGCCATGATCAGAGTAATACAACTTTTTTCTTTTGCAGGTACTTGTCGTTCATCGGATTTGTCATCAATATCGACACGTTGATGCTGATGATGCCTGAACTGCTCAAAGTTCAGCGGTATGTGCTCACCTACAGGTTCAGCCAAGATCACTTGGAGCTCCTATTTAATTCAATCAGAGCGTCAGGTAGGGTTGATGTTCCTTTAATTACAATTAATTCGGAAAATATACCTAATGAATACCTTTATGTCTTGTGAGTAATGTATGGATTGTGTGCCTGTTTTCCATACAAGGCGGCTGGAATAACAATCCATCGGCAACGTGTGTAAATCAGTAAGGTATTCACTGAGGTATGATTAAGTAAATGCGCTGACAGCTCATTTCACCTGCCAAAACAGATTACACTGAGTGGAGCGGCGGACCGGTTCAAGATGGCGGTCCCAGATGGCGGTCCCAGATGGCGGTCCCAGATGGCGGTCCCACGGCTCGTCAGCACCAGTAGGCGGTAGCGGTCGATGGGGCGTCTAATCTTTATTATGTCTTTGGTTTCAAACTCCTATTATCTCTTCATCTTCCACCCTCGTGTGGGAAACCACTTGAGGTCCCTTTCTCAGAAAGAGGTTACACTGATCATTAAAGGATAAGACACATATATCATGTTTATGAATTTGTGCTTTGCAGCAATTGTAGTACCATCTGCAAAATGTCACAGATCTAATTGGATTATTATGGCGTGTATAAATTATATTGACCAAGTTGATCTCTTTCATAATGTATCTTTAAAATGTATTTCTTGCTTGCACAATGTTTAGGCTTAAAAAATATAAATGGTATTTTGATAACATATCTTGTAATATTTCAGAACAAGAAGATTAAAGTGTATTATACTGCGTTGGTTATTTCTAGTTCTTTTTTATATTAGTGCAGATTTGCCCTGTAACGTAGTCCAACCTATTAATTACTCCTCCATATATCATGTTTCTAAATTTGTGCTTTGCAGCAATTGTATTAACACATAGTTTTATCTATGGACTGAGTCCAAACACAATGATGTTTTTTTTTTGACCATTGGTCACAGAACTTGAGGAAGTGAGTCAGACTTTCCATACAGCAGGTGAGGCCGGTCCACAGTATCAGAAAGATGTTTTTATTGGAGGGTGCTTCCCACTGAGTTAGACTGCTTGGCATACACAGTGATAAAACCTGCAAAATCCTTATCAGGTTCACTGAACAGAAATTCAGCATCTAATCACAGGGCAGCATTGACATGCTCGTGACACGCATGGGAAACGCACATTGTAACATGTTTCTACAAAATCCATCACAGAGAAAACAACAGTAAACCTTACCCTACTTTAGCCTTTTTCTGCATTCAGGGGCCATATCCTCTGAACAGGAAGTGGTTCTATGACAGACTACAGTAGATTGTATAATGGAGTCAAGTTGAATTAAGGAGGGGTGTCTGTGATAATTTAGTGATGTCTTAGAAGAGAGAAATCCTTCAAAGTCTGAACTCTACATAGACTCTACATAGCCAAATACATTTAAACTCAGTGTTTCACAATTCCTGACATTTACTCCTAGTAAAAATATATTGTTTTAGGTCAGTTAGGATCACCACTTCATTTGAAGAATGTGAAATGTCGGAATAATAGTAGAGAGAATGATTCATTTCAGCTTTTATTTATTTTATTACATTCCCAGTGGGTCTGAAGTTTACATACACTCAATAAGAATTTGGTAGCATTGCTTTTAAATTGTTTGCCTTGGGTCAAATATTTCAGGTAGCCTTCCACAAGCTTTCCACAATAACTTGGGTGCATTTTGTCCTGTTCCTCTTGACACAACTAGTATAACTGAGTCAGGTATATAGGCCTCCTTGCTCGCACACGCTTTTTCAGTTCTGCCCACACATTTTCTATAGGAGTGATTGCCACTTCTTAAGCCTTAAGCCATTTTGCAAGTATGCTTACGGTCAATGTCAAGGAATTGTCCATTTGAAAGAACCATTTGCAACCAGCTGACTGATCTCTTGAGATGGTGCTTCAATATATCCACATAAATGTCCTTCCTCATGATGCCATCTATTTTGTGAAGTGCACAAGTGCCTTCTTCAGTAAAGCACCCCTACAACATGATGCTGCCGCCCTCGTGCTTCACAGTTGGGTTGGTGTTCTCCGGCTTGCAAGCCTCCCCCTTTTTCCTAACAAAACAATGGTCATTTTGGCCAAACAGTAAAAAATATTTTTTATCAGACCAGAGTACATTTCTCCAAACAATACGATCTGTGGCCCCATGTGCAGTTGCACACCGTAAACTGGCTTTTATATGGCAGTTTTGGAGCAGTGGCTTCTTGCTTATTGAGCAGCCTTTCAGGTTATGTCGATATAGGACTCTTTTTACAGTGTATATATATACTTTTGTACCTCTTTCCTCCAGCATCTTCACAAGGTCCTATGCTGTTGTTCTGGGATTGATGTGCACTTTTTGCACCAAATACTTTTTATCTCTAGGAGACAGAATGTGTCTCCTTCCTGAGCAGAATGGCTGCTGCTTGGTCCCATGGTGTTTATACTTCATAATATTGTTTATACAGGTGAACGTGGAACCTTCAGGCGTTTGGATATTGCTCCCAAGTATAAACCAGACATAACTTTTTTTCTGAGGTATTTGCTGATTTCTTTTCATTTTCCCATGATGTCATGCAAAGAGGCACTGAGTTTGAAGGAATTCTTGAAGTTGTAATTCTTGAAGCCAGGCGGGACTGTTCCGCTTCGTGTTTTCTGTGTGTCATGTCCTTGTTTGGTCTTTCCTGTTCTCGTTTCAGTTAATCAGTTCATTCCTTCCACCTGTTTCTGTTCTCCTTGTTAGTCTGTGTATTTAGTTCAGCCATTTTCTCCCTGTCCCTGTTCGATCATTGTGCTTGTCTGCGTTTCATGTTTTACGTACTCCTGAAACTCCTGAGTATTTTGTAGTGCCCGGCACTCTACTTTGTTTTCGTTTATTAAAAAGGAAACCCACCGACATTTTGCGCCTGCTTCCGTCTCCCTTCTCTAAAACGTGACATGAGGTAATGACCAGGAGGATCTTAAATAGGGACAGTGATCAGGAACACAGGTGAGGCAATGAACAGGAGGATCTTAAATAAGGACAGTGATCAGGAACACAGGTGAGGTAATGAACAGGAGGATCTTAAATAGGGACAGTGATCAGGAACACAGGTGAGGTAATGAACAGGAGGATCTTAAATAGGGACAGTGATCAGGAACACAGGTGAGGCAATGAACACCTCTCTCCAAATGGAACCAATCAGATCTGGCTAGTCTCATTAATTGCATGTTTTTTGGGAAGTTTTCCAGTAATTAATCCAATTCACAGTTGAAAGTGTAACCAACATTGGGATGAAAACCAATCAGCCATAACATTATGACCACCTTCCTAATATTGTGTAGGTCCCCCTTTTGCCTCCAAAGTAGCCCTGACCCGTGGATGCATGGACTCCACTAGACCTCTGAAGGTGTGCTGTGATATCTGGCACCAAGACATTAGCAGCAGATCCTTTAAGTTAAGTCCTGTAAGTTGCTAGGTGGGACCTCCAGATGCTTGATTGGATTGAGATCGGGAGAATTTGGAGGCCAAGTCACACCTTGAACTCGTTGTGTTCCTCAAACCATTCCTAAAGCATTTTTTCTTTGTGGCAGGGCACATTATACTGCTGAAGAGGCCAATACCATCAGGGAATACCGTTGTCATGAAACGGTGCACATGGTCTGCAACAATGCTCAAGTAGGTGATATGTGTCAAAGTAACGTCCACATGACTGGCAGAACCCAAGGTTTCCCAGCAGAACATTGCCCAAAGCATCACACTGCCTCCACCGGCTTGCCTTCTTCCTATAGTGCATCCTGGTGCCATGTGTTCTCCAGGTAAGCGACACACACACATCCAGCCATCCACTTGATGTAAAAGAAAATGTGATGCATCAGACCAGGCCACCTTCTTGCATTGCTCCGTGGTCCAGTTCTGACGCTCACATGCCCATTGTAGGTCCTTTCAGCAGTGGACAGGGGTTAGCATTGGTACCCTGACTGGTCTGTGGCTATGCAGCCCCATTCACAACAAACTGTGATGCACTGTGTGTTCTGACACCTTTCTATCAGTACCAGCATCAACTTTTTCAGCATTTTGAGCTAGAAATTTGAGTAGATTGTCTGTTGGATCGGACCACACAGGCCAGCCTTCACTCCTCACGTGCATCAACGAGACTTGCCCATGACCCTGTCGCTGGTTCACCGCTTTTCCTTCCTTGGACCACTTTTGATATGTACTGACCACTGCAGACCCGGAAAACCCCACAAGGGCTGCAGTTTTGGAGATGCACTGACCCAGTCATCTAGCCACCACAATTTGGCCCTTGTCAAAGTCGCTCCAAACTTAACGCTTGCCCATTTTTCTTGCTTCTTACACATCAAATTTAAGGACAGAATGTTCACTTGCTGCCTAATATATCCCACCCACTGACAGGTGCCATGATAACGAGATTATCAGTGTTATTCACTTCACCTGTCAGTGGTCATAATGTTATGGCTGATCAGTGTATCAGTGTTATTCACTTCACCTGTCAGTGGTCATAATGTTATGGCTGATGGGTGTATCAGTGTTATTCACTTCACCTGTCAGTGGTCATCATGTTATGGCTGATGGGTGTATCAGTGTAATTCACTTCACCTGTCAGTGGTCATAATGTTATGGCTGATGGGTGTATCAGTGTTATTCACTTCACCTGTCAGTGGTCATAATGTTATGGCTGATGGGTGTATCAGTGTTATTCACTTCACCTGTCAGTGGTCATAATGTTATGGCTGATGGGTGTATCAGGGTTATTCACTTCACCTGTCAGTGGTCATAATGTTATGGCTGATGGGTGTATCAGTGTTATTCACTTCACCTGTCAGTGGTCATAATGTTATGGCTGATGGGTGTATCAGTGTTATTCCCTTCACCTGTCAGTGGTCATAATGTTATGGCTGATCTATGTATGTCACTCCTACTTCCCGATTCTGTATTTAGGCCCATATTTGATCATTCTAAAATCGATTAACTACAGAAGGTCATGCAATTTATTATTTTAATTGTTTGACAATCATTTCAAACCATTTCACAAAACAGCAAGTATAGTTACAACTCACATATATAGCATGTTCAATATTATTGAAATAATAACGAATGTGAATTATGAACTAATAGACATCTCTCTCACTATCCATTGAAAGAGACAAGTATTAACCACAATTCAATGCATTTTCAAAGAGAAAGTACACTTGCTAAAACATATTGTTCTCTTTGGTAGATGTATAGTCATATCAGTAAACAAAACAGACAAACAAGTATCAACACACTCAGATTAGTATGTCCAGTTAATAATGCAGGATGGGCTAAATGAATAATGATAGTATGTATTATTATAACCTAATCCTATCTTTCCTCCCACCTCCTTCTGTTATCTACCCCTTTTCTCCTCCTCCTCCTCCTCCTCCTCAAATCCTCCTTTCCTCCTTACTTCCTTACCAGATTTAATTGTTTATATTGTAAATTGTATGCCACTATTAAAGTGTGAGCCAAATAATATTGTAGACCTAAAATTACACGTGATGATCTGGAGATGGTTCTTCAGGTTTCTGGTATTTTACACCCACTTGAGGGTTTTTATTCTTTTGTTGATTTGCGACAAATCTATTAAATAATAATGTTGTGAAATTACATGAGAGTGCATAGGTGTAGAACAATTCTAAACTGAGTTTAACATGAAACTTGTGGAAGGGTTGAAAAATGTGTTTTAATGACCTCAACTGAAGTGTATGTAAAGTTCAGAATTCAACTGTATATCAGCCTGTTGACCATAAAAGCGGTTTAAGATTTTTTCCTAAATATCACATGCAGCTTTCCAAAACAATGTTTTTAATGTTGCTGGAAGATTACATTTGTAGGCACTATAATTGAAATGAATGCGAAAGCTGTAGCAGGAAATAAAGATGGATGGATAAGAGTAACAGAAACTGATGATTAGCCATGTAAAAACAGAGATGAACATCACCAGGGCAACAATATAGTCACGTCAAACTGTCAGATAAGTGACAGGGAACAGATATAAAGCCAGTATCTTGAATGTCTTTAATGATCCACAACTACAGAACCACTGAGACAGAGATTAAGTGTTTAAGCAGCAGTCAGACAGATTCCCTCCAACAGAATGGATTGTGTCACCATGCTGAGCTTTCTACTGGCTGTTCTCCACACAACCAACCAGGCTGGACCAGAATATAACATCGAACAAGAAGGTCAAAACTTCAATCTAGTTTTCGGCAGAATAAATATGTTCACCTACTGTTTGATCTTCAGATCCACCTCTGAGGAGAATCTCCTTCTGTGGAACACTTCTAACACTTTACCTGAGAATTTCATCCTGCCTGGAGGGTTACGGGATCGACTGGATCTGGAACAGCAGAAGGATTACATCTATTTGAAAATCTACAATGTTACTCAGTCAGACTCTGGTCAGTACAAGCTAGAGTGCCGGACAGATGAGAAGGTTTCATACCAGGAACAATTAATCCTCTCAGTCTGCAGTACAGTAAAAGACATGATGTCAGGGAAACTGCATCCGGATCCAGAAGAAATAGAACTTCAGTGTGGAGGAGCAGTTGGCCGTGATGATGTGGAGGTCCAATGGATCTACCAAACACTGGAGGAAAAACGACAACCTTTAATATTGGACCAATCAGCACAGAAAAAAGACATCTCCTCTCTACACATTCATTTAACCCAGAACAACAGGGGTGTGTACTCATGCCTGGTACTGGAGGGAAAGAGTTGTGTTTACAGTGAGACAATGATTGTATTAAACAACTGGCCGTTAATGTATCGTTCAGTAGGAGATGAGGCTGTACTTCCCTGCTTTAACAAGGATCCTAATCAGACAGAGATGTGGTGGTGGACACCTATGGGAAGGATCCAACCATCTACATCTTTAAACCAGTCTGAGAGAATCATCACTGGTCAAGTCAACCAGATGTACATGGAAGATGGAAGAATATCAGGGAATTACTCACTGGTCATCCCATCACTTACACTTGAACACACAGGGTCTTACATGTGTCTTGTTAAAGAGGCATATATAGAAAAAGATATACTGACTGTGTGTCCGAGCTCCGAGCCCCTCACAGAGTACTTCTCAGTGGGAGAGGAGGTTGTTCTCAAATGTAACTCTAATCTGAATGAACGTGTGGTGTGGGTCAGAAACACTGGTCAGGGGGCCAATGTCATTCTGGATCGGTATATTGGTTTCATACTCTCACTCCCTGAGGATTTGGTTGGGAGAATAAATGTGTCTCACTCCACTCTGGTCCTCTCTAACCTGACACTGAAGGACATTGGAGAGTACTGCTGTTTTGTTTTTACTGTTAACTTTAATTCCGTGTGTCTCTCATCAACCAAGACCATCCTGCTGAAGAGGGACCCCTTTGGCATCAACTCCACATTCTACAGAGATTACTCTTCACTGATGGCCTGTGCTCTGCTGGGGATGGTCTGTGTTCTGATCACTGTGAACCTGAAGACCAGGAGAAGAAACCAGGCTTCCGTGAAGACCAGGAGAGTTGAAGCCCAGACACAGAGGAGCAGCAGAGTAGAGGAGGAGAGAGAAGAGAGGGATGAAGAAGAGTAAGAATAGAGTGAAGTAGAAAGAAAGGATAGAGAGAAGAGTGTGATGACCAAAGATAGAATGAATAAGGAAGTGGAGACGGGAGGAAGAGGAGACCAAAGAGTGATGTAATAAGAGATAGATGTACTTTAATTTATAGTCAACATACAAATGTGACTGACTCCCTCACCCACACACCCATACAAACCCACAGGTGTAAATACTGATGTAAATTCTCAGTTGTTATTGGTATTGTGTCTATTTTGTATATTTTTCTGGTGTCGTTGAGTAGGAACCTGCAGGTAACAATGTTGTTGTCCTGTTTTCTCTTATGAAATGAAATGTATATTTAAAGTCTTACAGTTTTTTAGTTACTGGCTCATTAAGCAAGATTATTGTATATTTTCTGACCTATTTTTATTTTATGTGTTAAAATGACCCAGTGCAGTAAAATGTTAATATGATATTTATCATAATATTCTGACACACAGAAACATTTAACACTGTGACATTTAAAACACTGATGAGCCAAAACATTATGACCACCTGTTTAATATGCTGTTGTTCCTCCTGCCAAAACAGCACCAACCCGCCAAAGCACTGACTCTACAAGACCACTCCAGTTGGGCCTCCTGAGTGGTGCAGTGGTCTATGCACTTGCCTGGAACGTCTTATTACGTTGCTATGGCAAGCGTTGCTGATAGAACCATGAAGGGGTGCACCTGGTCTGCAACATTCTTTGGGTAGGTGGCACGGACCCAAGATTGTTTGGTTACCATCTAATCTACCCAGACCTTGACATGTGCCATTTTAGGAGATGATCAAGGTTATGTCCTTCACTGGTGAGGGGTCATAAAGTTTTGGCTCATGATTGTGTGATTATGTCTACTGGTGGGAACCAATGTTGATTTTATAATATTAATGACCACTGAAACATGTCGGGGTGTAGTTTTTAATATATATTTTGGATGAATGCTCCTGTTGTTATTTGAAATATTAAATATATTTTTGCTAACAATAGAAATACAGCTCTGGATAAAATGAAGAGACCACTGCATCTTTCCAAAAAAGTTGAAAAGGATAGTTTTGAGTGAGGAATAGAAGTGTTCAATTTGCAGTGATCTCTTAATTTTAACACTTCTGTATCTCACCCAAAACCGTCTTTTTCGACTTATTTGGAAAGAAAAGAAAAAGGTGCAGTGGTCTCTTCATTTTTTCCGGCGCCTTATAAGGTAGACAACATTCCATTTTATTAGAGTACATTTTAAATTAACAAGATCTCTACAAGCTGTTTCACCGTTATTTTACCGTTATGTTGTCCAACATGTTAATAACTCCTGGGTTGTTATGTAGTCCAACATGTTAATAACTCCTGGGTTGTTTTGTAGTCCAACATGTTAATTACTCCTGGGTTGTTTTGTAGTCCAACATGTTAATAACTCCTGGGTTGTTTTGTAGTCCAACATGTTAATAACTCCTGGGTTGTTTTGTAGGCCAACATGTTAATAACTCCTGGGTTGTTTTGTAGGCCAACATGTTAATAACTCCTGGGTTGTTTTGTAGGCCAACATGTTAATAACTCCTGGGTTGTTTCAAAACCCCCATCATCTCTTCATCTTCCACCCTCTTGTGGGAAACAACTTGAGGTCCTTTTCTCAGAAAGAGGTTACACTGATCATTAAAGGATAAGACACATGTATCATGTTTATGAATTTGTGCTTTGCAGCAATTGTATTACCATCTGCAAAATGTCACAGATCTAAATTTGATTATTATGGCAAAATGTATTTCTTGCTTGCACAATGCTTCGGCTTTAAAAAAGTATTTTGATGACATTTATATCTTGTCATATTTCACAACAAGATGATTAAAGTGTATTATACTGCATTGGTTTATTCTAGTTATTTTTTACATTAGTGCAGATTTGCCCTGTAATGTAGACCAACATGTTAATAACTCCTGGACTGTTACAGAGTCTAACATATTAATAACTCCTGGACTGTTATGTTATCCTAAATGCTAAAAAATCCTGGACTGTTATAGCGTCCAACATGTTAATAACTCCTGGACGGTTATGTAGTCCAACCTGTTAATAACTCCTGGATTGTTATGCAGCCCAACATGTTAACAACTCCTGGCATGTTATGTAGTCCAAAATGTTGAAAACTCCAGTACTGTTATTTTGTCCAACATGTTAATAACCCCTGAGCTGTTATGTAGTCCAACATGTTAATTACTTCTGGGTTGTTTTGTAGTCCAACCTGTTAATAACTCCTGGGTTGTTATGTAGTCCAACATGTTAATGTCCAAGGCATTGTCCATTGCTGCCACCACCATGCTTCACAGTTGGGATGGTGTTCGTCGCCTTGCAAGCTTCCCCTATTTTTCCTAACATAACGTTGGTCATTTTGGCCAAACATTAAAAAATTATTGTTATCAGAACAGAGTACATATCTCCAAACTGTATGATCTGTGGCCCCATGTGCAGTTGCAAACCGTAGTATTCCGTTTTTATTGCGGTTTTGGAGCAAGTGGCTGCTTCCTTATTGAGTAGCCTTTCAGGTTATGTCGATATAGGACTTGTTTTACAGTAGATATAGACACTTTTTTACCTCTTTCCTCCAGCATCTTCACAAGGTCCTATGCTGTTTTTCTGGGATTGATATGCACTTTTCGCACCAAAGGTTCCATGGTGTTTATACTTCATAATATTGTTTATACAGATGAACTTGGAACCTTCAGGCATTTGGAAGTTGCTCCCAAGTATAAACCAGACTAATTTAAACCAGGCTGATTTCTTTTCATTTTCCCATGATGTCATGCAAAGAGGCACTGAATATGAAGGTAGGCCTTGAAATACATCAACAGGTATACCTCCAATTGACTCACATCATGTCAATTAGTCTATAAGAATCTTCTAAAGCCATGACATATCTTTTTGGAATTTTACAAGCTGTTTAAAGGCCCAGTCAACTTAATGTATGTAAATGTCTGGCCCACTGGAATTGTGATATTGTGAATTAAAAGTTAAATATTTCAAAACACCCACAATTCAAAACCGCCTTAATGAAAGTAGAAAAATGTTGAGTTCCGTGACGTCGCCCGGTATGGCGCAGCCGAGGCCCCACCCTGGAGTCAGGCCCGGGGTTGGGGCTCGTACACGAGCGCCTGGTGGCTGGGCCTTTCCCCATGGGGCCCGGCCGGGCTCAGCCCGATGGAGTGACGTGGGGCCGCCTTCCCGTGGGCTCACCACCCACAGGAGGGACCATAAGGGTTCGGTACGGAGAGGAGAGAGGAAGGACTCTTCACCTACGGAGAGGAGAGAGGAAGGACTCTTCACCACTCTGGAGTTGCCCATGGTGAGAGGCGGCGGGCTGGTGTGGGTTTGCTTATAGCTCCCCAGCTCTGCCAACATGTGTCGGAGTTTACCCCGGTGAACGAGAGGGTCGTTTCCCTGCGCCTACGGGTCGGGGATAGGTCTCTCACTGTTGTTTGTGCCTACGGGCTGAACGGCAGTGCAGAGTACCCGACCTTCTTGGAGTCTCTAGGAGGGGTGCTGGAAAGTGCTCCGACTGGGGACTCTATCGTTCTACTGGGGGACTTCAACGCCCACGTGGGCAACGACAGTGACACCTGGAGGGGCGTGATTGGGAGGAACGGCCCCCCTGATCTGAACCCGAGTGGTGTTCAGTTATTGGACTTCTGTGCTAGTCACAGTTTGTCCATAACGAACACCATGTTCAAGCATAAGGGTGTCCATCAGTGCACGTGGCACCAGGACACCCTAGGCCGCAGGTCGATGATCGACTTTGTTGTCGTTTCATCTGACCTGCAGCCGTATGTCTTGGACACTCGGGTGAAGAGAGGGGCAGAGCTGTCAACTGATCACCACCTGGTGGTGAGTTGGATCCGATGGCGGGGGAGGAAGCTGGACAGACTGGGCAGACCCAAGCGTACTGTAAGGGTCTGCTGGGAACGTCTAGCCGAGTCTCATGTCAGAGATCTTTAACTACCACCTCCGGCAGAGCTTCGACTGGATCCTGAAGGAGGCTGGAGATATTGAGTCCGAGTGGACCATGTTCTCCACCGCCATTGTCGAAGCGGCTGCTCGGAGCTGTGGGCGTAAGGTCTCCGGTGGCTGTCGAGGCGGCAATCCCCTAACCCGGTGGTGGACACCGGAAGTAAGGGATGCCGTCAAGCTGAAAAAGGAGTCCTATCAGGCCTGGTTGGCTTGTGGGACTCCTGAGGCAGCTGACTGGTACCGACAGGCCAAGCGGACTGGAGTTCGGTGAGGCCATGGAGAAGGACTATCGGCCTCGAAGAGATTCTGGCAAACCGTCCGGCGCCTCAGGAGAGGGAAACAGTGCCCTACCAACGCTGTTTACAGTAGAGGTGGGCAGCTGTTGACCTCAACTGGGCATGTCGTCGGGCGGTGGAAGGAGTACTTCGAGGATCTCCTCAATCCCGCTGTCACGTCTTCCATTGAGGAATGAGGATGAGGGCTCAGAGGTGGACTTGTCCATCACCCGGGCTGAAGTCAGAGAGGTGGTCAAGAAATTCCTCGGTGGCAAGGCACCGGGGGTGGATGAGATCAGCCCTGAGTACCTCAAGTCTCTGGATGTTGTGGGGCTGTCTTGGTTGACACGCCTGTGCAACATCGCGTGGCGGTCGGGGACAGTGCCTCTGGGATGGCAGACCGGGGTGGTGGTCCCTCTTTTTAAGAAGGGGGACCGGAGGGTGTGTTCCAACTATAGGGGGATCACACTTCTCAGCCTCCCCGGGAAAGTCTATGCCAGGGTTCTGGAGAGGAGAATACGGCCGCTAGTAGAACCTCCGATTCAGGAGGAACAGTGTGGTTTTCGTCCGGGCCGTGGAACACTGGACCAGCTCTATACCCTCTACGGGGTGTTGGAGGGTTCATGGGAGTTTGCCCAACCAATCCACATGTGTTTTGTGGATTTGGAGAAGGCATTGGACTGTGTCCCTCACGGCATCCTGTGGAGAGTGCTTCGGGAATATGGGGTCCTGGATCCTTTGCTAAGGGCTGTCAGGTCCCTGTACGACCGAAGCAGGAGCTTGGTCCGCATTGCCGGCAGTAAGTCAGACTTGTTCCCAGTGCATGTTGGACTCCAGCAGCGCTGCCCTTTGTCGGCGGTTCTATTCGTAATTTTTAAGGACAGAATTTCTAGGCGCAGCCAGGGGCCGGAGGGTGTCAGGTTTGGGGACCACACGATTTCGCCTCTGCTCTTTGCGGATGATGTTGTCATGTTGGCCCCTTCAAACCAGGACCTTCAGCATGCACTGGGACAGTTTGCAGCCGAGTGTGAAGCAGTGGGAATGAGAATCAGTACCTCCAAATCCGAGGCCATGGTCCTCAGTCGGAAAAGGGTGGCTTGCCCACTTCAGGTTGGTGGAGAGTGCCTGCCTCAAGTGGAGAAGTTTAAGTATCTAGGGGTCTTGTTCACGAGTGAGGGAAGGAAGGAACGGGAGATTGACAGACGGATCGGTGCAGCTTCTGCAGTAATGCTGTTGATGTATCGGTCTGTCGTGGTGAAGAATGAGCTAAGCCGCTAGGCGAAGCCCTCGATTTACCGGTCAATCTATGTTCCTACTCTCACCTATGGTCATGAGCTTTGGGTCATGACCGAAAGGACAAGATCCCGGATACAGGCGGCCGAAATGAGCTTTCTCCGCAGGGTGGCCGGGCGATCCCTTAGAGGGTGAGAAGCTCGGTCACCCGGGAGGAGCTCAGAGTAGAGCCGCTGCTCCTCCACATCGAGAGGGGTCAGCTGAGGTGGCTTGGGCATCTGTTTCGGATGCCTCCGGAGTGCCTTCCTGGGAAGGTGTTCTGGTCCCATCCCACCGGGAGGAGACCCCGGGGAAGACCTAGGACACGCTGGAGGGACTATGTCTCCCGGCTGGCCTGGGAACGCCTCGGTGTTCCCCCGGAAGAGCTGGAGGAAGAGTCTGGGGAGAGGGAATTCTGGGCATCTCTGCTTAGACTGCTGCCCCCGCGACCCAGCCCCGGATAAGCGGAAGATGAAGACAAGATGACATAAGTGAAATAATCTGTTTCTAGACAATTGTTGGAAAAATTACTTTGTGCACAAAGTAGATTTTCCAAAACTATAGTTTCTTAACATGAATCTTGTGGAATGGTTGAACAATTTGTTTTAATGACTTCAATCTAAGTTTATGTAAACGTTTTACTTCAACTGTATATCAGCCTGTTGACCATAAAACCAGTTTCAATATATTACATGAAACTTTCCAAAACATCATGTTTTCAAAGTTGTTATAATTTTAAATATGTAGGCATTTTATTTGAAACTGCAGAAAATACTGTAGCAGGAAAAAGATTAATGGCTAAGTGTAACAGAAACTGATGACTAATATGGAAATATAGAAATGAACATCACTTGGTCAAGATAAAATCATCACCAGAACATCAGTATAGTCATGTCAAGCTGTCAGATAAGTGATGAGCCTAGTATCTTGAATGATCCACAACTACTGAACCACTGA
Organism: Esox lucius; assembly: GCF_011004845.1. Taxonomy (NCBI): domain Eukaryota; kingdom Metazoa; phylum Chordata; class Actinopteri; order Esociformes; family Esocidae; genus Esox; species Esox lucius. The sequence goes on from NC_047571.1 coordinate 32,869,038, forward strand.
GACAGAGACTAAGTGTTTAACCAGCAGTCAGACAGATTCCCTTTAACAGAATGGATTGTGTCACCATGTTGAGCTTTCTACTGGCTGTTCTCATCACAACCAACCATGCTGACCAGGAACTATTATACAAAAAGGTTAAGATTTCTATTTCTAAATAGAAGCAATGTCCACCTTCTGTCTGATCTTCAGATCCACCTCTGAGGAGAACCTCCTGCTGTACCTCCTCCACACAGACCGACACTCACCGTCCACACAGACTGACACTCACCGTCCACACAGACCGACACTCACCATCCACACAGACCGACACTCACCATCCACACAGACCGACACTCACCATCCACACAGACCAACACTCACCGTCCACACAGACCGACACTCACCGTCCACACAGACCGACACTCACCATCAACACAGACCGACACTCACCATCCACACAGACCTACACTCACCGTCCACACAGACCGACACTCACCATTGTGATGGCAATTTCTAAAGTCCAAATAGTTCTATGAAAATGGTAGGTAAGACAGGAGAAATCAATTGCGCAATAAACGGTTTAATATACTTGCAAGGAGAGAGTACGCAGGTTACAAAGTAACAGTGAATAGTCTCTAACTCAATATAGCTCATCCAACCGTAAATATCACATAGGAAAAAGGGGTGTGGTAAGATGCTGCCATCTGTCTCATGTCAATAAAACACATTCCCTTTGTTCTATCACACAAGTCAAATGCTATCTTCCCCCACCTTATACTTCCTGCCATAATGTTTACTGTTGTGTTTACCTAAGCTTCACACAAAGGACAGCTCTCCTTCCTGCCATAAGTAACTTCTTCAATACTAAGAGTTCTTACAGCATCTGGACAGACAATAGATGCCCCCTATGCAAATACCAGATCCCCCACATTCCTCTACCTATCTAAACAGTGTGACTCAAGTCCTTTTATCAGTAAGAATACATTGTATAAAGACATTTCCACAACACCGTCCACACAGACCGACACTCACCATCCACACAGACCAACACTCACCATCCACACAGACCAACACTCACCATCCACACAGACCGACACTCACCATCCACACAGACCGACACTCACCATCCACACAGACCAACACTCACCATCCACACAGACCGACACTCACCATCCACACAGACCTACACTCACCGTCCACACAGACCAACACTCACCATCCACACAGACCGACACTCACCATCCACACAGACCAACACTCACAGTCCACACAGACAGACACTCACCGTCCACACAGACAGACACTCACCATCCACACAGACCGACACTCAACGTCCACACAAATGAACACCACGTCGGTAGGGGTGGCACGCGTCCTCCATGCGCGACCTCATTACAGTACCCCCCCCTCGACGCGCGGCACTGGCAGCGCGCCCCCGCCGGCCCCGGGGCCGACCCGGAGGACGCCGCGCAGGACGATCAGGGCGCCGACGATGGAAGTCGGCGAGGAGCTCCGGATCAAGAACATCCACCGCTGGCACCCAGCAACGCTCCTCCGGGCCGTACCCCTCCCACTCCACCAGGTACTGCAGGCCCCCCCCCGGCGCCTCGAGTCGAGGACGGAACGGACCGAATACGCCGGGCCCCCCTCGATGTCCAGAGGGGGCGGAGGGACCTCCCGCACCTCAGATCGCTGGAGGGGACCAGCCACCACCGGCCTGAGGAGAGACACATGGAACGAGTACATTAAAAGTAGTCAAACCTGGTATTATACAATACCAGGTTTGACTACAACTGGTATACAACTGGTATTGATATGGAGTTTCCATATGAGTGTCCCACCATAACAGCTCTTGTGAAGGAGATGTGTAATAAAGACAGGGAGAATGTCCCCCTTCTTAGAAGGGATGGCACATTTGACCATCTGCAAAATGTCACAGATCTAATTTGATTAGTATGGAGTCTATAAATTATATTGACCAAGTTGATCTCTTTCATAATGTATGTTTAAAATGTGTTTCTTGCTTGCACAATGTTTTGGCTTTAAAAAAAAAAGAAAACATTTTTTTTTTAATATATTGTAATATTTCACAACAATAATATTAAAGTGTATTATACTGCATTGGTATATTCTAGTTATGTTTTACATTAGTACAGATTTGACCTGTAATGTAGGCCAACATGTTAATAATTCCTGGACTGTTGTGTTATCCTAAATGATAATAAATCCTGGACTGTTATAGCATCCAACATGTTAATATCTCCTGGACTGTTATAGAGTCTAACATATTAATAACTCCTGGATGGTTATGTTGTCCAACATGTTAATAACTCCTGGGTTGTTTTTTAGGCCAACATGTTAATAACTCCTGGGTTGTTTTGTAGGCCAACAAGTTAATAACTCCTGGGTTGTTTGTAGGCCAACATGTTAATAACTCCTGGGCTGTTTCAAACCCCCATCATCTATTCATCTTCCACCCTCTTGTGGTGAACAACTTGAGGTCCCTTTCTCAGAAAGAGGTTATATTGATCATTAAAGGATAAGACACATGTATCATGTTTATGAATTTTTGCTTTACAGCAACTGTATTACCATCTGCAAAATGTCACAGATCTAATTAGATTATTATGGCATCTGTAAATTATATTGACCAAATTGATATGTTTCATAATGTATGTTTAAAATGTATTTCTTGCTTGCACATGGTTTTGACAAAAAAAATATATACATTTTGATAACATTTATATCATGTAATATTTCACAACAAGATGATTACAGTGTATTATACTGCATTGGTTTATTCTAGTTATGATTTACATTAGTACAGATTTTACCTGTAGTCCAACATGTTAATAACTCCTGGACTGTTGTGTTATCCTAAATGTTAGTAAATCCTGGACTGTTATGTAGGCCAACATGTTAATAACTCCTGGGTTGTTTTGTAGTCCAACATGTTAATAACTCCTGGGTATTTTTGTAGGCCAACATGTTAATAACTCCTGGTTTGTTTTGTAGGCCAACATGTTAATAACTCCTGGGTTGTTTTGTAGTCCAACATGTTAATAACTCTGGGACTGTTATGTTATCCTAAATGCTAATAAATCCTGGACTGTTATAGCGTCCAACATTGTTAATAACTCCTGGCCTGTTATGTAGTCCAAAATGTTGAAAACTCCTGCACTGTTATTTTGTCCAGCATGCTAATAATCCCTATACTGTTATGTAGTCCAACATCTTAATATCGCCTGAGCTGTTTTGTGGTCCAACATGTTAATAACTCCTGGGTTGTTTTGTAGGCCAACATGTTAATAACTCCTGGGTTGTTTTGTAGGCCAACATGTTAATAACTCCTGGGCTGTTTCAAACCCCCATCATCTCTTCCTCTTCCACCCTCTTCTGGGAAACAACTTGAGGTCCCTTTCTCAGAAAGAGGTTACACTGATCATTATAGGATAAATCTCATATATAATCTTCATGAATTCGTGCTTTGCAGCAATTGTATTAACACAGTTTAATCCACTAGTACATTGCTTGAATGGACTGAGTCCAAACACAATGATGGTTATTTTTTTCAGACCACTCTGGTCACAGAGGAGGTGAGTCAGACTTTCCATACAACAGTTGAGGCCGGGTCAGACTTTTCATACAGCAGTTGAGGCCGGGTCAGACTTTCCATACAGCAGGAGATTTTAAATGTACTAAAACCAAAGAAATGGCTCATGTCAACAATGCAACCGGTTTCCCAAATTCTCCAAAAAACGCACAATGCACATTGAAACATATTTCTACAAAATCCATCACAGAGATCAACTACAAAAACAACAGTAAACCTTGACCTACTTTAGGAAGCGGTTCTATGACAGACTTCAGTAGATTGTATAATGGAGTCAAGTTGAATTAAGGAGATGCATCTGTGATCATTTAGTGATGTCTTAGAAGAGAGAAATCCTTCAAATTTTTCTAGTCAGTTTTGCTTCAGTTAATTAGCTTATACATTTGAAATCTGAACTCTACATTGACCTTAGCCAAATACATTTCAACTCTGTTTTTCACAATTCCTGACATTTAATCCTAGTATGTATTGTATTGTTTTATGTCAGTTAGAATAACCTTTTTATTTTACGAATGTGAAATGTCAGAATGTAGGGAGAATGATTAATTTCAGCTTTTATTTATTTTATTACATTCCCAGTGGGTCTGAAGTTTACATACACTTAATTAGAATTTGGTAGCGTTGCCTTTAAATTGTTTATCTTGGGTCAAATGTTTCAGGTAGCCTTCCACAAGCTTTCCACAATAACTTGGGTGCATTTTGTACTGTTCCTCCTGACACAACTGGTATAACTGAGTCAGGTATATAGGCCTCCTTGCTCACACACGCATTTTCAGTTCTGCCCACACATTTTCTATAGGAGTGATTGCCACTCCTTAAGCCATTTTGCCACAACTTTGGAAGTATGCTTACGGTCAATGTCAAGCCATTATCCATTTGCAAGACTCATTTGCAACCAGCTGACTGATGTCTTGAGATGGTGCTTCAATATATTCACACTAATGTCCATTGCTGCCACCCCCATGCTTCACAGTTGGGATGGTGTTCGTCGCCTTGCAAGCTTCCCCTATTTTTCCTAACATAACTTTGGTCATTTTGGCCAAACATTAAAACATTATTGTTATTAGACCAGAGTACATATCTCCAAACAGTACGATCTGTGGCCCCATGTGCAGTTGCAAACCGTAGACTTGCGTTTTCATGGCGGTTTTGGAGCAGTGGCTACTTCCTTATTGAGGAGCCTTTCAGGTTATGTCGATATAGGACTTGTTTTACAGTAGATATAGATACTTTTTTTACCTCTTTCCTCCAGCATCTTCACAAGGTCCTATGCTGTTGTTCTGGGATTGATGTACACTTCTCGTACCGAAGGACTTTCATCTTTAGGAGACTGAATTTGTCTCCTTTCAGAGAAATATGGTTGCTGCTTGGTCCCATGGTGTTTATACTTCATAATATTGTTTATAGAGATGAACGTGGAACCTTCAGGCGTTTTGAAGTTGCTCCCAAGTATAATCCAGACTAATTTAAACCAGGCTGATTTCTTTTCATTTTCCCATGATGTCATGCAAAGAGGCACTGAGTTTGAAGATAGGCCTTGAAATACATCAAAAGGTACACCTCCAATTGACTCACATCATGTCAATTAGTCTATAAGAATCTTCTAAAGCCATGACATAATTTTCTGGAATTTTCCAAGCTGTTTAAAGGCATAGTCAACTTAATGTATGTAAACTTTTGACCCACAGGAATTGTGCTATTGTGAATTATCAGTGAAATAATCTGTTTCTAGACAATTGTTGGAAAAATTACTTTGTGCACAAAGTAGATTTTCCAAAACTATAGTTTCTTATCATGAAACCTGTGGAATGGTTGAACAATTTGTTTTAATGACTTCAATCTAAGTTTATGTAAACTTCTGACTTCAACTGTATATCAGCCTGTTGACCATAAAACAAGTTTCAATATTTTCCACGAAACTTTCCAAAACATAATGTTTTCAAAGTTGCTATAATTTTAAATATGTAGGCTCTATATTTGAAACTGCAGAAAAGCTGTAGCAGGAAAAAGATTAATGGATAAATGTAACAGAAACTGATGACTAGATATGGAAATATAGAGATGAACATGACTTGGTCAAGATAAAATCATCACCAGAACATCAGTATAGTCACGTCAAACTGTCAGATAAGTGTTGAGACCAGTATCTTGAATGATCCACAACTACTGAACCACTGAGACAGAGACTAAGTGTTTAACCAGCAGTCAGACAGATTCCCTCTAACAGAATGGATTGTGTCACCATGTTGAGCTTTCTACTGGCTGTTCTCATCACAACCAACCAGGCCGAACCAGAATATGACATTATACAAGAAGGTCAAGACTTGTATCTATTTCTCGACAGAATAAATCGGTCAACCTACTGTTTGATCTTCAGATCCACCTCTGAGGAGAACCTCCTCTTGTGGAACACTTCTAACTCTTCACCTGAGAATTTCACCCAGCCTGGAGGGTTACGGAATCGACTGGATCTGGAACAGCTGACGGATAACCTCTATATGAAGGGCTACAATGTTACTCAGTCAGACTCTGGTCAGTACAAGGTTGAGTGCCGGACAGATGAGAAGGTTTCATACCAGAAACAATACATTCTCTCAGTCTGCAGTACAGTAAAAGACATTAGATCAATGAAAATGTATTCGGATCCAAAAGAAAAAGAACTTCAGTGTGGAGGAGTAGTTGGCCGTGATGATGTGGAGGTCCAATGGTTCTACCAAACACAGAGGGGAAAACTACAACCATTAATATTGGACCAATCAGCACCGAAAGAAGACATCTCTCTACAGATTAATTCAACCCAGAACAACTTGGGTGTGTACACATGCCAGGTACTGGAGGGAACAATGTGTGCTTACAGTGAGACAGTGATTGTATCTAACAAGTGGCCGTTAATTTATGGTTCAGTAGGAGATGAGGCTGTACTACCCTGCTTTAACAAGGATCCTAATCAGACAGAGATTAGGTGGGACACACCTATGGGAAGGTTCCAATCATCTCTATCTATAAACCAGCCTGAGAGAAACATCACTGGTCAAGTCAACCAGATGTACATAGAAGATGGAAGAATATCAGGGAATTACTCACTGTTCATCCCATCACTTACACTTGAACATACAGGACGTTACAGATGTCTTGTTGATGACTTTGAATATATAGAATCACATAGACTGCATGTTTGTCCGAGCTCTGAGCCCCTCACAGAGTTCTTCTCAGTGGGAGAGGAGGTTGCTCTCAAATGTAACTCTAATATGACTGAAAATGTGGTGTGGGTCAGAAAAACTGGTCAGTGGGCCGATGTCATTCTTGATCGGTATTTTGATGTCATACCCTCACTCCCTGAGGATTTGGTTGGAAGAATAAAAGTGTCTCACTCCACTCTGGCCCTCTCTAACCTGACACTGAAGGACATTGGAGAGTACTGGTGTTTTGTTCTTAATGTTGACTATAATATTGCGTGTGTCTCTTCAACCAAGACCCTCTTACTGGAGTGGGACCCCTTTGGCATCAACTCCACATTCTACAGAGTTTACTCTTCACTGATGACCTGTGCTCTGCTGGGGATGGTCTGTGTTCTGATCACTGTGAACCTGAAGACCAGGAGAAGAAACCAGGTCTCCCTGAAGACCAGGAGGACTGCAGCCCAGACACAGAGGAGCAGCAGAGTAGAGGAGGAGAGAGAAGAGAGTGATGAGGAGGAGTAAGAATAGAGTGAAGAAGAAAGAAAGGATAGAGAGAAGTGTGTGATGACCAAAGATAGAATGAATAAGGAAGTGCAGACTGGAGGAAGAGGAGACAGAAGAATTATGTTATAAGAGATAGATGTACTTTAATTTATAGTGAACATACAAATGTGACTGACTCCCTCACCCACACACCCATACAAACCCACAGGTGGAAATACTGATGTAAATTCTCAGTTGTTATTGGTATTATATCTATATTGTATATTTTTCTAGTGTCGTTGAGTAGGAACCTGCAGGTAACAATGTTGTTGACCTGTTTATCTTATGAAATGAAATGTACATTTGAAGTATTACAGTTTTTTAGTTACTGGCTCATTAAGCAACATTCTGACCTATTTTTATTTTATGTGTTAAAATGGCCCAGTGCAGTAAAATGTTAATATGATATTTCTCATAATATTCTGACACACAGAAACATTTAACACTGTGACATTTAAAACACTGTTGAGCCAAAACATTATGACCACCTGCTTAATATGCTGTTGTTCCTCCTGCCAAAACAGCACCAACCCGCCAAAGCACTGACTCTACAAGACCACTCCAGTTGGGCCTCCCGAGTGATGCAGTGGTCTATGCACTTGCCTGGAACGTCTTATTGTGTTGCTATTGCAAGCGTTGCTGAAAGAACCATGAAGGGGTGCACCTGGTCTGCAACATTGTTTAGGTAGGTGGCACGTGTCAAATTGATGTCCACATGAATGCCCAGACCCAAGATTGTTTGCTTACCATCTAATCTACCCAGACCTTGACATGTGCCCTTGTTAGGAGATGATCAAGGATGTCCTTCACTGGTGAGGGGTCATAATGTTTTGTCTCATGAGTGTATGATTATGTCTAGTGGTGGGAACCAATGTTGATTATATAATATTAATGATCACTGAAACATGTTGGGGTGTAGTTTTTAATAAATATTATTTCCTCTCTGTTAGGACTATAATTGAAAGTGGATAAATGCTCCTGTTGTTATTATTTGAAATATAAAATATATTTTTGCTAACAATAGAAATACAACTCCAGATAAAATGAAGAGACCACTGCACCTTTTTCTTTTCTTTCCAAAAAAGTTGAAAAGGATCGTTTTGAGTGAGGAACAGAAGTGTTCAATTTGCAGTGGTCTCTTCAATTTAACCCTTCTGTTTCTCACTCAAAACCAATCTTTTTGACTTATTTGGAAAGAAAAGAAATAGGTAGACAACATTACATTTAATAAGAGTACATTTTAAATGTACAAGATCTCTTTATGCAGTTTCACAGTTTTTTAATTTCCATGCAACTTATACTCCTTTCATTTAATAAACACCCTGCTGTTTAAAAACACCATAAACTGAACACCTACAAACCAATTAAAAAGTGAAATAAAAAGCAAAGCCACTTTCTGGTTCTGCATTTTGTTAATCAACCTATAACAAATGTCAATATCTGTGGACTCTAAACCACATTGCCTCCAGACACAATACAGTAATAATAATTTAAACATGGAAGTAGTCAAACCTGTTATGTTTAGAAAATACTCATATAGCTGCCAAAATGAACTGACATAAAATAACCAAATACAACTGTTATTGATATGGAGTTTCGATATGAGTGTCCCACCTTAACAGCTCTTGTGAAGGAGATGTGTAATAAAGACAGGGAGAATGTCCCCCTTCTTAGATGGGATGACACATTAGACCATCTGCAAAATGTCACAGATCTAATTTGATTATTATGGCGTCTATAAATTATATTGACCAAGTTGATCTCTTTCATAATGTATGTTCAAAATGTGTTTCTTGCTTGCACAATGTTTTGGCTTTAAAAAAATAAAGAAGGTATTTTTATAAATTGTAATATTTCACAAAAATAATATTAAAGTGTATCATACTGCATTGGTTTATTCTAGTTATGCTCTACATTAGTCAGATTTGCCCTGTAATGTAGTCCAACATATTAATAACTCCTGGACTGTTGTGTTATCCTAAATGTTAATAAATCCTGGACTGTTAAAGTGTCCAACATGTTAATTACTCCTGGACTGTTATAGAGTCTAACATATTATTAACTCCTGGACGATTATGTTGTCGAACATGTTAATAACTCCTGGACTGTTATAGAGTCTAACATATTAATAACTCCTGGACTGTTATGTTGTCGAACATGTTAATAACTCCTGGACGGTTATGTTGTCCAACATGTTAATAACTCCTGGACTGTTATAGAGTCTAACATATTAATAACTCCTGGACGTTTATAGAGTCTAACATATTAATAACTCCTGGACGATTATGTTGTCCAACATGTTAATAACTCCTGGACGGTTATGTTGTCCAACATGTTAACAACTCTTGGGCTGTTATTTAGTCCAACCTGTTAATAACCGCTGTACCGTTATGTAGTCCAACATCTTAATAATTCCTGGGTTGTTTTGTAGTCCAACATGTTAATAACTCATGGGTTGTTTTGTAGTCCAACATGTTAATAACTCCTGGGTTGTTTTGTAGGCCAACATGTTAGTAACCCCTGGGCTGTTTCAAACCTCTATCATCTCTTCGTCTTCCACCCTCTTGTGGCAAACAACTTGAGGTCCCTTTCTCAGAAAGAGGTTATACTGATCATTAAAGGATAAGACACATATATCATGTTTATGAATTTGTGCTTTGCAGCAATTGTATTACCATCTGCAAAATGTCACAGATCTAATTGGATTATTATGGCGTGTATAAATTATATTGACCAAGTTGATCTCTTTCATAATGTATCTTTAAAATGTATTTCTTGCTTGCACAATGTTTAGGCTTAAAAAAAAAAGGTATTTTGATAACCTATCTTGTAATATTGCAGAACAAGAAGATTAAAGTGTATTATACTGCATTGGTTATTTCTAGTTCTTTTTTATATTAGTGCAGATTTGCCCTGTAACGTAGTCCAACCTATTAATTACTCCTCCATATATCATGTTTCTAAATTTGTGCTTTGCAGCAATTGTATTAACACATAGTTTTATCTATGGACTGAGTCCAAACACAATTATGTTTTTTTTTTAGACCATTGGTCACAGAACTTGAGGAAGTGAGTCAGACTTTTCATACAGCAGGTGAGGCCGGGTCAGACTTTCCATACAGCAGGTGAGGCTGGGTCAGACTTTCCATACAGCAGGTGAGGCCGGTCCACAGTATCAGAAAGATGTTTTTATCGGAGGGTGCTTCCCACTGAGTTAGACTGCTTGGCATACACAGTGATAAAACCTGCAAAATCCTTATCAAATTCACTGAACTGAAATTCAGCATCTAATCACAGGGCAGCATTGACATGCTTGTGACACGCATGGGAAACGCACATTATAACATGTTTCTACAAAATCCATCACAGAGAAAACAACAGTATACCTTACCCTACTTTAGCCTTTTTCTGCATTCAGGGGCCATATCCTCTGAACAGGAAGTGGTTCTATGACAGACTACAGTAGATTGTATAATGGAGTCAAGTTGAATTAAGGAGGGGCGTCTGTGATAATTTAGTGATGTCTTAGAAGAGAGAAGTCCTTCAAAGTCTGAACTCTACATAGACTTTAGCCAAATATATTTAAACCCAGTGTTTCACAATTCCTGACATTTACTCCTAGTAGTGTAACGACTCGTCATGGTGTAGTGTTGGAGGGAACCAGGCGCAGGCAGATATCACGTTCGTTGGTTTTATTAAAACAACAAACAAACCAAACACGAACGGAAAACAATACTAAGGACTGAATGAAATAAAAGTGCGCAACATGCGTCTTAACAATAAACATTCAAACAGTACATTAAACAACACTCACCGATTAACCTACAGACAGCAACAATGACAGCGACAGCAACAATGATCCACAATGTGGGGAGCAGAGGGGAAACATATATACACATACAAACAAGCTAGATTGGGACCTGGTGTGGAAGATTGGAAACATGTGACAGTCCGGGATGTGTTCGTGAGATATGGGAACTTGTGAAAACATGGCACGGTGGCGCTGCTGCTCACCTCACCATGACAGTACCCCCCCCCAAAGGCCCGGCCACCGGACGGGCCAAGACGAACCCCAGCCCAAGGGAGGGGGGGCGGGGCAGCGCAGTACCCCCATCGGCACAAACCCGCCGAGGGGGCGGAACAGCCGCGACTAACCAGGGTGGCGGAGCCGTCGGGACAGGCCGGGGAGGCAGAACCGGCAGAAGATCAGGAGCCGGCGGAGGGTCAGGAGCCGGGAGAGCCGACGGAGGGTCGGTAGCCGGGAGAGCCGACGGAGGGTCGGTAGCCGGGAGAGCCGACGGAGGGTCGGTAGCCGGGAGAGCCGACGGAGGGTCGGTAGCCGGGAGAGCCGACGGAGGGTCGGTAGCCGGGAGAGCCGACGGAGGGTCGGTAGCCGGGAGAGCCGACGGAGGGTCGGTAGCCGGGAGAGCCGACGGAGGGGGGCGCCGGGGCGGCCGGGACAGGAAGGGGCGGTGGCAGCCAAACCCCGGCAAGCTCAGGCGGTGCAGGCCACTCCTCCTCGGCCTCAGGCGGTGCAGGCCGCTCCTCCTCGGCCTCAGGCGGTGCAGGCCGCTCCTCCTCGGCCTCAGGCGGTGCAGGCCGCTCCTCCTCGGCCTCAGGCGGTGCAGGCCGCTCCTCCTCGGCCTCAGGCGGTGCAGGCCGCTGCCACTGGCAGGAAGGAGGCGCTGGCCGCTGCCACTGGCAGGAAGGAGGCGCTGGCCGCTGCCACTGGCAGGAAGGAGGCGCTGGCCGCTGCCACTGGCAGGAAGGAGGCGCTGGCCGCTGCCACTGGCAGGAAGGAGGCGCTGGCCGCTGCCACTGGCAGGAAGGAGGCGCTGGCCGCTGCCACTGGCAGGAAGGAGGCGCTGGCCGCTGCCACTGGCAGGAAGGAGGCGCTGGCCGCTGCCACTGGCAGGAAGGAGGCGCTGGCCGCTGCCACTGGCAGGAAGGAGGCGCTGGCCGCTGCCACTGGCAGGAAGGAGGCGCTGGCCGCTGCCACTGGCAGGAAGGAGGCGCTGGCTGCTGCTCCAATGCAGCAGGGGGCAATCGGCGCCGTGGCGCAGGGACAGGGGCGGCGGAAGGCCGCGGAGCAGGAAGCGGTGTGCGCCTAATTGCCAGCCTACAGCCAGGCCAGCCTGCACGGGGTCGAGGAGGCACCGGACATAGAGGGGGCGCCGTCGGGACTTCCCTCGGGCACCCTCTCAGCCCCCCCCTAAAATTTTCCTGGGGGGACCTCGGACCGGGCGTTGGGCACCTCGCCCTCTTCTTCCTCCGGCCTCGCCTACGTCCTGTCCTTCCTGCCTCCTGCATGTCCTGCAGGAGACCCTTCACCAGCTCCCCTTGTTCTTTGGTGAGGGGCTTGACCACTCCACACTGGTCCATGCCCCACAGCGGCACCCCGAACCCGTCTTGGGGCAACCCCCAGCACTGCTCCCCAAGGGGATCCTCCTCCACTCTCTCATAGACCGCTTCGTCGTCATCTGAGGAGAAGGAGTCAGACCCCCAATCGCCCCTCCAGGTATATACCCTCTCTGGAGGGACTGCCTGCTGGTTCCAGGTTTGGTGGATCATTCTGTAACGACTCGTCATGGTGTAGTGTTGGAGGGAACCAGGCGCAGGCAGATATCACGTTCGTTGGTTTTATTAAAACAACAAACAAACCAAACACGAACGGAAAACAATACTAAGGACTGAATGAAATAAAAGTGCGCAACATGCGTCTTAACAATAAACATTCAAACAGTACATTAAACAACACTCACCGATTAAGCTACAAACAGCAACAATGACAGCGACAGCAACAATGATCCACAATGTGGGGAGCAGAGGGGAAACATATATACACATACAAACGAGCTAGATTGGGACCTGGTGTGGAAGATTGGAAACATGTGAAAGTCCGGGATGTGTTCGTGAGATATGGGAACTTGTGAAAACATGGCACGGTGGCGCTGCTGCTCACCTCACCATGACAAGTAGAAATATATTGTTTTAGGTCAGTTAGGATCACCACTTTATTTGAAGAATGTGAAATGTCGCAATAATAGTAGAGAGAATGATTCATTTCAGCTTTTATTTTATTTTATTACATTCCCAGTGGGTCTGAAGTTTACATACACTCAATAAGAATTTGGTAGCATTGCCTTTAAATTGTTTGTCTTGGGTCAAATATTTCAGGTAGCCTTCCACAAGCTTTCCACAATAACTTGGGTGCATTTTGTCCCGTTCCTCTTGACACAACTAGTATAACTGAGTCAGGTATATAGACGTCCTTGCTCGCACACGCTTTTTCAGTTCTGCCCACACATTTTCTATAGGAGTGATTGCCACTTCTTAAGCCCTAAGCCATTTTGCAAGTATGCTTACGGTCAATGTCAAGGAATTGTCCATTTGAAAGAAACATTTGCAACCAGCTGACTGATCTCTTGAGATGGTGCTTCAATATATCCACATAAATGTCCTTATGATGCCATCTATTTTGTGAAGTGCACAAGTGCCTTCTTCAGTAAAGCACCCCTACAACATGATGCTGCAGCCCTCGTGCTTCACAGTTGGGTTGGTGTTCTCCGGCTTGCAAGCCTCCCCCTTTTTCCTAACAAAACAATGGTCATTTTGGCCAAACAGTAAAAAATCCTTTTTATCAGACCAGAGTACATTTCTCCAAACAGTACGATCTGTGGCCCCATCTGCAGTTGCAAACCGTAAACTGGCTTTTATATGGCAGTTTTGGAGCAGTGGCTTCTTCCTTATTGAGCAGCCTTTCAGGTTATGTCGATATAGGACTCTTTTTACAGTAGATATATATACTTTTGTACCTCTTTCCTCCAGCATCTTCACAAGGTCCTATGCTGTTGTTCTGGGATTGATGTGCACTTTTTGCACCAAATACTTTTTATCTCTAGGAGACAGAATGTGTCTCCTTCCTGAGCAGAATGGCTGCTGCTTGGTCCCATGGTGTTCATACTTCATAATATTGTTTATACAAATGAACGTGGTACCTGCAGGCGTTTGGATATTGCTCCCAAGTATGAACCAGACATAACTTCTTTTCATTTTCCCATGATGTCATGCAAAGAGGCACTGAGTTTGAAGGAATTCTTGAAGTTGTAATTCTTGAAGCCAGACGGGACTGTTCCGCGTCGTGTTTTCTGTGTGTCATGTCCTTGTTTGGTCTTTCCTGTTCTCGTTTCAGTTAATCAGTTCATTCCTTCCACCTGTTTCTGTTCTCCTTGTTAGTCTGTGTATTTAGTTCAGCCATTTTCTCCCTATCCCTGTTCGGTCATTGTGCTTGTCTGCGTGTCATGTTTTACGTACTCCTGAAACTCCTGAAACTCCTGAAACTCCTGAGTATTTTGTAGTGCCCGGCACTCTGCTTTGTTTTCTTTGTTTTTGTTTATTAAAAAGGAATCCCACCGACATTTTGCGCCTACTTCCGTCTCCCTTCTCTAAAACGTGACATGAGGTAATGACCAGGAGGATCTTAAATAGGGACAGAGATCAGGAACACAGGTGAGGTAATGACCAGGAGGATCTTAAATAGGGACAGTGATCAGGAACACAGGTGAGGTAATGAACAGGAGGATCTTAAATAGGGACAGTGATCAGGAACACAGGTGAGGTAATGAACAGGAGGATCTTAAATAGGGACAGAGATCAGGAACACAGGTGAGGTAATGACCAGGAGGATCTTAAATAGGGACAGTGATCAGGAACACAGGTGAGGTAATGAACAGGAGGATCTTAAATAGGGACAGTGATCAGGAACACAGGTGAGGTAATGACCAGGAGGTTCTTAAATAGGGACAGTGAACAGGAACACAGGTGAGGTAATGAACAGGTGTCTGTGCTCAACCAGAGGGAGAGAGGGAATTTGCTCTCATCTCATCTTTCTCCTCCTTGACCTGGATCCTGCAACCACACAACAGTCCTGCATTTATTCAACAATCATCCCATGACTAGAGGACAAACAGGAACAATCAAATTGGTTCCCTCTCTCCAAATGGAACCAATCAGATCTGGCATTTTTTTGGGAAGTTTTCCATTAATTAATCCAATTCACAGTTGAAAGTGTAACCAACATTGGGATGAAAACTGATCAGCCATAACATTATGACCACCTTCCTAATATTGTGTAGGTCCCCCTTTTGCCTCCAAAGTAGCCCTGACCCGTGGATGCATGGACTCCACTAGACCTCTGAAGGTGTGCTGTGATATCTGGCACCAAGACGTTAGCAGCAGATCCTTTAAGTTAAGACCTGTAAGTTGCTAGGTGGGGCCTCCATGGATCGGACCTGTTTGTCCAGCACATCCCACAGATGCTTGATTGGATTGAGATCAGGAGAATTTGGAGGCCAAGTCACACCTTGAACTCGTTGTGTTCCTCAAACCATTCCTAAAGCATTTTTTCTTTGTGGCAGGGCACATTATACTGCTGAAGAGGCCAATACCATCAGGGAATACCGTTGTCATGAAACGGTGCACATGGTCTGCAACAATGCTCAGGTAGGTGATATGTGTCAAAGTAACGTCCACATGAATGGCAGGACCCAAGGTTTCCCAGCAGAACATTACCCAAAGCATCACACTGCCTCCACCGGCTTGACTTCTTCCCATAGTGCATCCTGGTGCCATGTGTTCTCCAGGTAAGCGACACACTCCCCCTGCCATCCACTTGATGTAAAAGAAAATGTGATCCATCAGACCAGGCCACCTTCTTGCATTGCTCCGTGGTCCAGTTCTGACGCTCACATGCCCATTGTAGGTCCTTTCATCAGTGGACAGGGGCCAACATGGGCACCCTGACTGGTCTGTGGCTATGCAGCCCCATTCACAACACACTGTGATGCACTGCGTGTTCTGACACCTTTTTATCAGTACCTGCATCAACTTTTTCAGCAATTTGAGCTAGAAATTTGAGTAGATTGTCTGTTGGATCGGACCACACAGGCCAGCCTTCACTCCCCACGTGCATCAACGAGACTTGCCCATGACCCTGTCGCTGGTTCACCGCTTTTCCTTCCTTGGACCACTTTTGATATGTACTGACCACTGCAGACCCGGAAAACCCCACAAGGGCTGCAGTTTTGGAGATGCACTGACCCAATCATCTAGCCATCACAATTTGGCCCTTGTCAAAGTCGCTCCAAACTTAACGCTTGCCCATTTTTCTTGCTTCTTACACATCAAATTTAAGGACAGAATGTTCACTTGCCACCTAATATATCCCACCCACTGACAGGTGCCATGATAACGAGATTATCAGTGTTATTCACTTCACCTGTCAGTGGTCATAATGTTATGGCTGATCAGTGTATCAGTGTTATTCACTTCACCTGTCAGTGGTCATAATGTTATGGCTGATGGGTGTATCAGTGTAATTCACTTCACCTGTCAGTGGTCATAATGTTATGGCTGATGGGTGTATCAGTGTTATTCACTTCACCTGTCAGTGGTCATAATGTTATGGCTGATGGGTGTATCAGTGTTATTCACTTCACCTGTCAGTGGTCATAATGTTATGGCTGATGGGTGTATCAGTGTTATTCACTTCACCTGTCAGTGGTCATAATGTTATGGCTGATGGGTGTGTCAGTGTTATTCACTTCACCTGTCAGTGGTCATAATGTTATGGCTGATGGGTGTGTCAGTGTTATTCACTTCACCTGTCAGTGGTCATAATGTTATGGCTGATGGGTGTATCAGTGTTATTCACTTCACCTGTCAGTGGTCATAATGTTATGGCTGATGGGTGTATCAGTGTTATTCACTTCACCTGTCAGTGGTCATAATGTTATGGCTGATGGGTGTATCAGTGTTATTCACTTCACCTGTCAGTGGTCATAATGTTATGGCTGATGGGTGTATCAGTGTTATTCACTTCACCTGTCAGTGGTCATAATGTTATGGCTGATCTATGTATGTCACTCCTACTTCCCGATTCTGTATTTAGGCCCATATTTCAAACCATTTCACAAAACAGCAAGTAAAGTTACTACTCACGTATATAGCATGTTCAATATTATTAAAATAATAACGAATGTGAATTATGAACTAATAGACATCTCTCTCACTATCCATTGAAAGAGACAAGTATTAACCACAATTCAATGCATTTTCAAAGAGAAAGTACACTTGCTAAAACATATTGTTTTCTTTGGTAGATGTATAGTCATATCAGTAAACAAAACAGACAAACAAGTATCAACACACTCAGATTAGTATGTCCAGTTAATAATGCTGGATGGACTAAATGAATAATGATAGTATGTATTATTATAACCTACTCCTATCTTTCCTCCCACCTCCTTCTGTTATCTACCGCCTTTCTCCTCAAATCCTCCTTTCCTCCTTTCCTCCTTACCAGATTTAATTGTTTATATTGTAAATTGTATGCCACTATTAAAGTGTGAGCCAAATAATATTGTAGGCCTAAAATTACACGTGATGATCTGGAGATGGTTCTTCAGGTTTCTGGTATTTTACACCCACTTGAGGGTTTTTATTCTTTTGTTGATTTGCGACAAATCTATTAAATAATAATGTTGTGAAATTACATGAGTGCATAGGTGTAGAACAATTCTAAACTGGGTTTAACATGAAACTTGTGGAAGGGTTGACAAATTTGTTTTAATGACCTCAACTGAAGTGTATGTAAAGTTCAGAATTCAACTATATATCAGCCTGTTCACCATAAAAGCGGTTTAAGATTTTTTCCTAAATATCACATGCAGCTTTCCAAAACATAATGTTGGAAGATTACATTTGTAGGCACTATAATTGAAATGAAAGCGAAAGCTGTAGCAGGAAATAAAGATGGATGGATAAGAGTAACAGAAACTGATGATTAGCCATGTAAAAACAGAGATGAACATCACCAGGGCAACAATATAGTCACGTCAAACTGTCAGATAAGTGACAGGGAACAGATATAAAGCCAGTATCTTGAATGTCTTAAATGATCCACAACTACAGAACCACTGAGACAGAGACAAAGTGTTTAACCAGCAGTCAGACAGATTCCCTCTAACAGAATGGATTGTGTCACCATGCTGAGCTTTCTACTGGCTGTTCTCATCACAACCAACCAGGCTGGACGTGAATATAACATCATACAAGAAGGTAAAAACTTCATACTACTTTTCGACAGAATAAATATGTTCACCTACTGTTTGATCTTCAGATCCACCTCTGAGGAGAATCTCCTTCTGTGGAACACTTCTAACACTTTACCTGAGAATTTCATCCTGCCTGGAGGGTTACGGGATCGACTGGATCTGGAACAGCAGAAGGATTACATCTATTTGAAAATCTACAATGTTACTCAGTCAGACTCTGGTCAGTACAAGCTAGAGTGCCGGACAGATGAGAAGGTTTCATACCAGGAACAAAACATTCTCTCAGTCTGCAGTACAGTAAAAGACAGGAGATTATTGAAAGTGTATCCAGATCCAAAAGAAATAAAACTTCAGTGTGGAGGAGCAGTTGGCCGTGATGATGTGGAAGTCAAATGGTTCTACCAAACACTGTGGGGAAAACTACAACCTTTAATATTGGACCAATCAGCACAGAAAAAAGATATCTCCTCTCTACACATTAATTTAACCCAGAACAACTTGGGTGTGTACTCATGCCTGGTACTGGAGGGAAAGAGTTGTGTTTACGGTGAGACAATGATTGTATTAAACAACTGGCCGTTAATTTATGGTTCAGTAGGAGATGAGGCTGTACTACCCTGTTTTAACAAGGATCCTAATCAGACAGAGATGTGGTGGAACACACCTATGGGAAGAATCCAACCATCTCCATCTATAAACCAGCCTGAGAGAAACATCAATGGTCAAGTCAACCAGATGTACATGGAAGATGGAATATCAGGAAATTACTCACTGGTCATCCCATCACTTACACTTGAACACACAGGGTCTTACATGTGTCTTGTTAAAGAGGCATATATAGAAAAAGATATACTGACTGTGTGTCCGAGCTCCGAGCCCCTCACAGAGTTCTTCTCAGTGGGAGAGGAGGTTGTTCTCAAATGTAACTCTAATCTGAATGAACGTGTGGTGTGGGTCAGAAACACAGGTCAGGGGGCCAATGTCATTCTTGATCAGTATATGGGTTTCATACTCCCACTCCCTGAGGATTTGGTTGGGAGAATAAATGTGTCTCACTCCACTCTGGTCCTCTCTAACCTAACACTGAAGGACATTGGAGAGTACTGGTGTTTTGTTTTTATTTATCAATATCATAGCATGTGTTTCTCTACAACCAAGACCAACCTGCTACTGAAGAGGAAACCCCTGGGCATCAACTCCACATTCTACAGAGTTTACTCTTCACTGATGGCCTGTGCTCTGCTGGGGATGTTCTGTGTTCTGATCACTGTGAACCTGAAGACCAGGAGAAGAAACCAGGCTTCCGTGAAGACCAGGAGGACTGGAGCCCAGACACAGAGGAGCAGTAGAGTGGAGGAGGAGAGAGAAGAGAGTGATGAAGAGGAGTAAGAATAGAGTGAAGAAGAAAGAAAGGATAGAGAGATGAGTGTGATGACAAAAGATAGAATGAATAAGGAAGTGGAGACGGGAGGAAGAGGAGACTGAAGAGTGATGTTATAAGAGATAGATGTACTTTAATTTATAGTGAACATACAAATGTGACTGACTCCCTCACCCACACACCCATACAAACCCACAGGTGGAAATACTGATGTAAATTCTCAGTTGTTATTGGTATTGTGTCTATTTTGTATATTTTTCTGGTGTCGTTGAGTAGGAACCTGCAGGTAACAATGTTGTTGTCCTGTTTATCTTATGAAATGAAATGTATATTTAAAGTCTTACAGTTTTTTAGTTACTGGCTCATTAAGCAAGATTATTGTATATTTTCTGACCTATTTTTATTTTATGTGTTAAAATGACCCAGTGCAGTAAAATGTTAATATGATATTTATCATAATATTCTGACACACAGAAACATTTAACACTGTGACATTTAAAACACTGATGAGCCAAAACATTATGACCACCTGCTTAATATGCTGTTGTTCCTCCTGCCAAAACAGCACCAACCGCCAAAGCACTGACGCTACAAGACCACTCCAGTTGGGCCTCCTGAGTGGTGCAGTGGTCTTTGCACTTGCCTGGAACGTCTTATTGTGTTGCTATTGCAAGCGTTGCTGAAAGAACCATGAAGGGGTGCACCTGGTCTGCAACATTGTTTGGGTAGGTGGCACAGACCCAAGATTGTTTGGTTACCATCTAATCTACCCAGACCTTGACATGTGCCATTGTAGGAGATGATCAAGGTTATGTCCTTCACTGGTGAGGGGTCATAAAGTTTTGGCTCATGATTGTATGATTATGTCTACTGGTGGGAACCAATGTTGATTTTATAATATTAATGACCACTGAAACATGTTGGGGTGTAGTTTTTAATATATATTTTGGATGAATGCTCCTGTTGTTGTTATTTGAAATATTAAATATATTTTTGCTAACAATAGAAATACAGCTCTGGATAAAATGAAGAGACCACTGCATCTTTCCAAAAAAGTTGAAAAGGATAGTTTCGAGTGAGGAACAGAAGTGTTCAATTTGCAGTGATCTCTTAATTTTAACACTTCTGTATCTCACCCAAAACCGTCTTTTTCGACTTATTTGGAAAGAAAAGAAAAAGGTGCAGTGGTCTCATCATTTTTTCCGGCGCCTTATAAGGTAGACAACATTCCATTTTATTAGAGTACATTTTAAATTAACAAGATCTCTACAAGCTGTTTCACCGTTATTTTACCGTTATGTTGTCCAACATGTTAATAACTCCTGGGTTGTTATGTAGTCCAACATGTTAATAACTCCTGGGTTGTTATGTAGTCCAACATGTTAATAACTCCTGGGTTGTTATGTAGTCCAACATGTTATTAATTACTCCTGGGTTGTTTTGTAGTCCAACATGTTAATAACTCCTGGGCTGTTTTGTAGGCCAACATGTTAATAACTCCTGGGTTGTTTTGTAGGCCAACATGTTAATAAGTCCTGGGTTGTTTTGTAGTCCAACATGTTAATAACTCCTGGGTGGTTTTGTAGGCCAACATGTTAATAACTCCTGGGTTATTATGTAGTCCAACATGTTAATATCTCCTGGGTTGTTTTGTAGTCCAACATGTTAATAACTCCTGGGTTGTTTTGTAGTCCAACATGTTAATAACTCCTGGGTTGTTTTGTAGGCCAACATGTTAATAACTCCTGGGTTGTTTTGTAGGCCAACATGTTAATAACTCCTGGGTTGTTTTGTAGGCCAACATGTTAATAACTCCTGGGTTGTTTTGTAGTACGAACATGTTAATAACTACTGGGTTGTTTTGTAGGCCAACATGTTAATAACTCCTGGGTTGTTTTGTAGTCCAACATGTTAATAACTCCTGGGTTGTTTTGTAGTCCAACATGTTAATAAGTCCTGGGCTGTTTCAAAGCCCTATGATCTCTTCATCTTCCACCCTCTTGTGGGAAACAACTTGAGGTCCCTTTCTCAGAAAGAGGTTACACTGATCATTAAAGGATAAGACACATATATCATGTTTATGAATTTGTGCTTTGCAGCAATTGCAGCAATCTGCAAAATGTCACAGATCTAAATTTGATTATTATGGCAAAATGTATTTCTTGCTTGCACAATGCTTCGGCTTTAAAAAAGTAATATTTCACAACAAGATGATTAAAGTGTATTATACTGCATTGGTTTATTATAGTTATATTTTACATTAGTGCAGATTTGCCCTGTAATGTAGACCAACATGTTAATAACTCCTGGATGGTTATGTAGTCCAACATGTTAATAACCCCTTTAATGTTATGTAGTCCAACATATTAATAACCCCTGGACAGTTATTTAGTCCAACATGTTAATAACTCCTGGATTGTTATGTAGTCCAACATGTTAATAACTCCTGGGCTGTTTCAAACTCCTATCATCTCTTAATCTTCCACCCTCTTGTGGGAAACAACTTGAGGTCCCTTTCTCAGAAAGAAGTTACACTGATCATTAAAGGATAAGACACATATCATATCATGTTTATGAATTTGTGCTTTGCAGCAATTGTATTAACACATAGTTATATCTTTCAACAATGAGATCGTTCTGATGCTTTGGAAGCTCTCTGCGGATCATGGCTTTCCCCCTCGAAGATTTCAGTATGTTTTTAAATTGAATTGTTCTCATTATAGGTCACATTAAAAGTGGACAAAGATCTGACATGATTTATCTTTGTCTCATTCTTTTACATCACAAGAACCTGGCATTTTAACAGGGGTGTGTAGAGTTTTTATATCCACTGTATGTTGATGGATAACATTGGAGATTGAATAATGAATAACAGTTGAATAATGCAACATCCTGTCTATTTGACAATCTTGCTGGTGCTCTTACATCGATCTACAGAAACACAAGCCAGTATTTGCAATAAATCAATGCTTTCACTTTGATTGTGTGTATACTGCTTGACAAACACAAACACACTATTTACCAAACGAGAACACACACGCACACACACCACCACACGAGAACACACACACACATGCACTGATGCTCGTGCACACCCTGTTTAACACACAAACACACGTGCAAACGAATGCATTCACCTAATCTTCGTGCTTTCTTTGCTCAGTTTTGTAGTTATGTAGTGTATGTATTGTAATTTTGAAAAAATCACCATGTGAGGAATAGTAAATCTTATGTACAGAACAAGGTGGAATTTGGGGACAGGTCTTGATCTGGTGGTCCTCCATCCACACCTTGATTGACCTGGATGTGTGGCATTGAGCATTGTCCTACTGGA
Organism: Esox lucius; assembly: GCF_011004845.1. Taxonomy (NCBI): domain Eukaryota; kingdom Metazoa; phylum Chordata; class Actinopteri; order Esociformes; family Esocidae; genus Esox; species Esox lucius. The sequence continues at coordinate 32,892,181 of NC_047571.1, forward strand.
ATAATCAAGTCTCAGAGTTGAGGAACATTGTCAGAATAAATCTGCTCGATTCCAGCCTTGCAAAAGCACCCCCTGATCATCACAGATCCTCCACCAAATTTCACAGTGGGTGCGAGATGCTGTGGCTTGTAGGCCTCTCCAAGTCTCCGTCTAACCATTAGACGACCAGGTGTTGGGCAAAGCTGAAAATCTGACATGTCAGAGAAGATGACCTCACTCCATTCCCCTATGGTTCAATCCTTATGGTCTTTTGCAAACTTCAGCCTGGTTCTTCTTTGCTTTTCATTGATGAAATGCTTTTTTCAAGCTTTGCACGACTTCAGCCATGTCCCTAGGAACCTGTTTTGAACCGTCCTCACCTTGCACTTCACCCCAGCTGCCAGTTTGCAATTCTTTTTGTAGGTCACTTGATGTCATCCTACAGTTGTTGAGTGACATTTGAATGAGTTGACGGTCACGTCAGTCAGTGGACAGTCGTTTTCGCCCTCTGTCAGTCTATAGCTTCGTTGTCCCCAATGTCTGTTGCTTGTCCTTGTTCTTGTGAACCGCCGTCTTTGAAATTTTCAGGATGGAAGCAACCTGACAGCCATTGAATCCCTTTGACAGTAAAGCCAGAATTGAACCCTTCTTTTCCTCACTCAAAACTTTTCCTTTCAACTCTTTTGTCACGCTGAATAGTCTTTTTTTCATTCAAATTACCTTTGAGGTACATCTTGCACTGTTTTTGCCCAACAGCTGGTCCTATTTTAAGAGTATAGTGATGCCCACAGCAGTGGTTTTCTACTTTTCCTTGTTAAATTAGATTTGGTTCAGGTACTCACCTAATCATTACCTCATTTAGTAAAATGAGGTGTGCCTACGTTGGAATTTAACAGCCACTGGAATGGAATGGCTGACATTCATGTAGAGATGCTGATTTAAGAAAAATCAGGAGTGGTCCCTTAATTTTTTCCAGAGCTGTGTGTATATACCTAGAGATATTAGAGATGCGCCGAATACCAGTTTTGGGTCTCGGGTCGATACCGGGCTCATGTAGTTGTACTTGTACTCATAGAAATATGCCGATTCCACGCACCCATACCATGTCATGGAACCTTTAAGTGAAACCTTTAAGTGAAACTTGGTTGTGTCACTTCTGGACTCACAAGTATAGAATATAGAACTCAGATTGGTAGAGTGGGAGGACAGAGATGTCAGCAAAGACACAAGTAAAGCTGAGCGCTGCTCTGCTAAATTGTCAAGAGGAGGAAAGGAAAACACTAGAAACAAACTACAAATTTAACACAAGCAATTTGATCTAATATTGTTAGGCACAAGCAGGGGCGTTGGTTTCATTATACATGATTGGGACATGTCCCCCCCACTTGGCATTTTAACTTTTTATCAACACAGCTCTTATTATAAGAAAAGCTCAACCTCTTTAGAACATTGCAGTGGCAGTATGGTAAGCAATTGCGTAATTCGAAACAGACTGGCTTTAGGACCACACACAGGAACTTCGCTTTGAGGTACAGTAGTTGCTGGATAGATCTGGTTACCTGAGTAGAGTAGTGGCTACGGTTGCTACTAGCAACTGTGATCTCTGTCTCATGAAAGTTTAATAACCTTGCTGACATTACCTGTAGCTAATTACCTCCCGTAATGTATGAATGAGGTAAATATTTTTCTTATCAGAGTGTTTTTCTCGGAGCAGTTAGGCTAACGTTATATTTGTATGATAGTTGCAAAATATATATTACCTTGCTAGCTTACGTTATTTCGCTAGCCAGCAAAGTCTACATTACACTGGGTTCACCTCATTCACAGCTAGAACCGTATGACACCAGCCAAGAAAAGACTGAAGTTAGACAAACGGGCATTTTGTTATGCAAAGACACAGTGAGTGGTACAGCTAGCTAGTTAAGAGACATTAGAAGATAAAGCTAACTAAGTAGCTTAATACTGTAGTTGATCACTTGAAAAGTTGGCTAATGTTGTAGTTCCCTACATAGCTGCATTTGACATTTCAAACTAATGTGGGTCTTATGGGTCAAACATTGCCATCAGGTTCCTCAGTCGTCAAAGTAGATCAAGTTGTTCATGTTATATTATGTCCTGCATTTTAGCAGGATCAGATGGTGACCGTAAGAAGGTCCTTGTCTTAGCAGGATCGGACAGCCAGGGAGAAAAGATCAACTGTGGAGCAGAGGTGAAATGTTGTCTTTAAAGTTGTAATACTTATATGCAATTATGTATGTTATGTGTAGCCCATTTCTTGAATGTTCATATTTATTAGCAGAACCAAAAGGATGTTGAGTCAACCAGTGTAGTCATGCATGAGAGTGGTGGAGCTTGGGAGGTGAGGTTGTGAAATTCAAGTACAGTACAGGCAAAATGTACATGTAGATCACATATCAGCCACACACATTGAAATACAGAGGTCTGTAGTAGCTCTTCACTAAGAGCACACATCATAGACAATATGTATACTAAGTAATATGAAATGAAATGGCTGAGTGCTCACGTGTTCCTGGTAGCAGAATCAATGAGATGTTGTGTCCATCACTATACAAACAGCATATGGCCAATAGTATGTGGACACGTGACCATCACACCTATATGAGCTTGTTGGCCATACCATTCCAAAACATGGACATTTGCTAAAACATATTTGTCCCCACTGGTGTAGCTATCCAGGGTGTGGTTGCACCACAGTGGGTGAAGGGCCCGTGCTTGACCGCTATAGAAAAGTTTTTTGTCATTTTATTTTTTATTGTGTGTTTCTATGTGGTTATCACAGTCTAACCTCAGGATCGGCTTTCAATGTGTATATAATGCATGGGGTCCATGTAAGGCCCGCTTCCACCACGGCCCGGTGTCACCACCAAAGGCCAGTGTTTGCCCCCCCCACATTTGAAATCAAGAGGCTTCTAAATGTGGCCTAATTTGGAAATGTTCACTTAGGGGCATACTTTTGTTGCCAGCGGTTTAGACATTAATGGCTGTGTGTTATTTTGAAGGGACAGACAATTTTTACTGTTATACAAGCTGTACACTCACTACTTTAAATTGTAGCAAAGTGTAATTTCTTCAGTGTTGTCACAAGAAAAGATATAATCAAATATTAGCAAAAATGTGAGGGGTGGACTCACTTTTGTGAGATACTGTAGATACTGGCTTTATATCTGTTCCCTGTCACTTATCTGACAATTTGAAGTGGCTTTGCTGATGTACTGGGGATGAACTGTTGTTGACCTTTTGATTTTGAGCTCTATATTTCTGTACCTACTCATCAGTTTCTATGACACTTATCCATCCTTCTTTATTTCCTTCTACAGCTTGGTCCAGTTTCAATTCAAGTAGCCAGAAAGTTAAACTCCCCGCAACATTAAATACATCATGTTTTGGAAAGATGCATTTCATGTTTAAGAAAAAATCTTAAAACGCTTTGATGGTCAACAGGCTGAATATCTGAAGCAATACTGACTAGAACAATGTGAAGGATTCACTTAATATTTAAATATGAACACAGAAGTAAACACCTCTGTGATGGCTTTTGTACAAACATGTTTCAATGTGCGTTATGTATTTGCCATGCGTATTATAAGCATTTCAATGCTGCCCTGTGATTGGCTGCTGCATTTCTGCTCCGTGAACCTGATAAGGATCTTGTGGGTTTTAATCACTGGGTACACTGACCAGTCTAATGTAACGCACCCCTCCCCCACTCAGGGGTAAACACCCTCCGATAAAAACATCTTCCTAAAACCATGGATGTACTGGTATGAAGTAGTGATGGGTCATTCATTCAGTTTAAATGGCTTCTTTTTGGAGAGATATACTGTGTGATACGTGTTATGCTGTTTTATGAAATGGAAAATGCTTATTGTTTTAGTATAAATGTTAATTGGATATAATATCTCTTAATATTATGCCATTAATGTCTAAACCGCTGGCAATAAAAGTGAGTACACCCCTAAGTGAAAATGTCCAAATTGGGCCCAATTAGCCATTTTCTCTCCACGGTGTCATGTGACTCGTTAGTGTTACAAGGTCTCAGGGGTGAATGGGGTGTTATCCCTCTCACACTCCCTCATACTGGTCACTGGAAGTTCAACATGGCACCTCAAACAAGCGCTTGTGTGTGTGGGTGAGATTGTGTTCTTCACCTAAAGTTTTCCCCAGTCAGATGGTCCAAAAATGTTTTCATCACTTGCTCAAAAGTATTTCATTGTAATTTTGACAGATGGGACATTTCGTTCTGACGTCTCAATAGCTCTGCCATCCTACCTGGGACCAGTTCGGAAAAGTCAAGCAACTTAATACTAGTCATGGTAGTATTGTGCAGCAGTAATTTGGCCCATAAAAAGGATAAACGATATAAAGGAGGTGGGAAACATTGTTTATGCATCAGTAATAATCTATAAATGCATGATAACATACATAAAATATATATGGCATGTTTTTAATGAAGGAACGAGAAAGCTAATCCAGCCTAACTGTAGCTGTTGATCTACATTGGGGAGAACAAGTATTTGATACACTGCAAAATCGGCAGTGTTTCCTACTTACAAAGCATGTAGAAGTCTCTCATTTTTATCATAGGTTCTCTTCGACTGTGGATGACGGAATCTAAAACAAAAATCCAGAAAATCACCAAGATGGGCCTGGACATGCGCTGGCTTGAGCAGGGGGACCTTGCGTGCGCTGCAGTATTTTAATCCATGACGGCGTAGTGTTTTACTAATGGTTTTCTTTGAGACTGTGGTCCCAGCTCTCTTCAGGTCATTGACCAGGTCCTGCCGTGTAGTTCTGGGCTGATCCCTCACCTTCCTCATGATCATTGATGCCCCACGAGGTGAGATCTTAAATGGAGCCCCAGACCAAGGGAGAATGACCGTCATCTTAAACTTCTTCCATTTTCTAATAATTGCGCCAACAATTGTTGCCATCTCACCAAGCTGCTTGCCTATTGTCCTGTAGCCCATCCCAGCCTTGTGCAGGTTTACAATTTTATCCCTGATGTCCTTACACAGCTCTCTGGTCTTGGCCATTGTGGAGAGGTTGGAGTATGTTTGATTGAGTGTGTGGACAGGTGTCTTTTATACAGGTAACGAGTTCAAACAGGTGCAGTTAATACAGGTAATGAGTGGAGAACAGGAGGGCTTCTTAAAGAAAAACTAACAGGTCTGTGAGAGCCAGAATTCTTACTGGTTGGTAGGTGATCAAATACTAATGTCATGCAATAAAATGAAAATGAATTATTTAATTCCGTCTCTCACATTTGAAGTGTACCTATGATAGAAATGACAGACCTCTACATGCTTTGTAAGTAGTAAAACCTGCAAAATCGGCATTGTATCAAATACTTATTCTCCCCACTGTATGTGAGATAATAACTAATTTGAGACACTCAAGAACTTATACGTGAGGGAGCTGACAGGTTATCAACTAATGCATGTGATAAGATAGGTGTGTGACACAAACCCTTTTGGGTCACATTACTCCCCTTGGTGGGTTGCAATAGTAGTGGTTGATGAACCCAAGCCAAGGATGGTCCTAAATTAGAGAACATTTAAATAATTCAAATCTGTTATACCCAAGAGCTTTAGGTGAGGATACCCAAGAGCTTTAGATGAGGGGGCTCTACACTGTAAACAGAAATATGAATGGTTGACCTTGAATGGGTGTATGTGTGTGAGCGAGTGAGCCAAAGTTGTGTGTGTGCGAGGTTGGGGACTGGATGTGGGTGTGAATGAGAATGAGCTCAATACAACGGATGATTGGGTTGCGTTCCTTATTATCGCACCACTACACTTGTGTTCTCTATTTTTGTATGTTATGACCTGTGTTCTGATGAAAATTATAGCAAAAGGTGTGTGTTACAAATGATTATAAATATTTGGGCCTGTAATGGTTTAGCTGGACATTTAAATTACATAAGGACTCTCTATTCATCTTTGGCACCACCTGGTGGCTATTTGAAGGAGGTTCAGAATAAACGACAAACACATACAGGTGCTGGTCATATAATTAGAATATCATCAAAAAGTTGATTTATTTCAGTAATTCCATTCAAAAAGTGAAACTTTTTTAACTATAATACATTCATTCATTACACACAGACTGATATATTTCAAATGTTTATTTATTTTAATTGTGATGATTATAACTGACAACTAATGAAAATCCCAAATTCAGTATCTCTGAAAATTAAAATATTACTTAAGACCAATACAAAAAAGGATTTTTAGAAATGTTGGCCAACTGAAAAGTATGAACATGAAAAGTATGAGCATGTACAGCACTCAATACTTAGTTGGGGCTCCTTTTGCCTGAATTACTGCAGCAATGCGGCGTGGCATGGAGTCGATCAGTCTGTGGCACTGCTCAGGTGTTATGAGAGCCCAGGTTGCTGATAGTGGCCTTCAGCTCTTCTGCATTGTTGGGTCTGGCGTATCGCATCTTCCTCTTTAACTTTTTGAATGGAATTACTGAAATAAATCAACTTTTTGATCAATACAGCACACTAGCGATTTTCCCCCAGACACAGATAAAAAATATATATATATTTAAACATATTTGTAGTTTTATGATAAACGAAGGCTAATATTTATTTTTGGGGTATTATAGGAAAAAGGTTAATTTGCTATTTAATGCAACTAGTCCAAGCCTGTGTGTCCGTAGGTAACTCCATGGCAGACAAAGGGACGAAGAAGGTTGTTCAGATTCCTCTTATTTCCGCTTTAACTTGTTCTGCTACTAAACATGTCAATCTGTGTCCACGTTACACTGTTGACCATATCCATCACCTGCAGACCTCTGTCGCCGAGGCTGACAAACAAACCTGGGTGACAGCGGCTGTGCAGCTGGTAAGGACGGGATCTTTAGACACCTGTCCGGTAAACCCGTTGTACCAGTCTCACTTCCATACCTGCCAACACACCCCTTTTTCCCGGGTTTCATATGTGTTTTAGCCCTATCTCCCGGAACCCTCCCGGTTTGTTATTTCTCCCGGTAAACTCACGTAATTTGCATGGCCCAAACTCCTTTATAAATAATAGGACCAATATGTTTGACTAACAGTTGTCAGACCTTGTATGAAAAGCATCATATTCACACAATCGACACACCATACAATTTTTAACACGTTTCTCATATCAACCTGGCAACCTGTAACACAGTTGCTCATTTGATTTCGAGTGATAATAATGGCAGGTGAAGGCGGTGTTCCCGCAAGAAATCAAAATATAGCTGTAAATGTCAACAGTGTTGGACGCAAAACTTTACATGCATCTCATATCGACAACCTCCACGCTTTTTGTAAGGTTTGTCCCATTGATTTGAATGTAGCACACGGCGGTAAAAATGACCCAGCACATTAAAACACAGCGGCACCATCGCGCAGAAGAGGCACACAAGCTTAGGGCACGCAGGCGATTTCATCATGAAAGGACAGACAGAGGCGTGACGCAAGCTGAACTCAAGATGGCAATGTTGGTAGCACAGAAACATTTTCCTTTTGCGTTTTGTGACTTCACTGCGAGTGTGGCAGGCATGTTCCCTGATTCTGCCACCGCCAGGAACCACTCACCTCATCAAGGGTAAGTTTATATGATTACTAATGCTAGATTAACAATGTGGTAACGTTAGCCTTCAGGGTGGGGAATAAGCTCCAATGGTGGGTACTTTTTCAAAGTGGCGGGGTGGATGGCTTTTGTCAAAGAATGCTGTTGCTAAGTAACAATAATGCACTTTTGTCGAGTAGCTCATTTGATTGGTTTTCAGCGCTAGTCCGTGACCAGAGCCGTTGAAAAAGAGAGTTGCGACACACTATGATCTCGCCGCCACGCAGTCACGTGGTTTATGTAGCTCTCAATAGTTCCAAACAGATCTGCGCTGTCAACCAGTTTGAATGAGTTTAAGCGGGACAGACAGCAGCAGCTATATTTGCAGCAATTGTAGGTAAATATTGATAAGTAAAAGACAAGAATACACGAGAACAATGAAAGTGCATCCGGATCAAAGAGAAATAGAACTTCAGTGTGGAGGAGCATTTGGCCTTGATGATGTGGAGGTCCAATGGTTCTACCAAACACATTGGGGCAAACTACAACCTTTAATATTGGACCAATCAGCATCTAACAAGTGGCCGTTCAATCATGGTTCAGTAGGAGATGAGGCTGTACTACCCTGCTTTAACAAGGATCCTAATGAGACAGAGATATGGTGGAGAACACCTATGGGAAGAATCCAACCATCTCCATCTATAAACCAGTCTGAGAGAAACATCACTGGTCAAGTCAACCAGATGTACATGGAAGATGGAATATCAGGAAATTACTCACTGGTCATCCCATCACTTACACTTCAACACACAGGGTCTTACATTTGTCTTGTTAAAGACAATGCAGATATTGAATCATATGGACTGGTTGTGTGTCCGAGCTCCGAGCCCCTCACAGAGTTCTTCTCAGTGGCAGAGGAGGTTGCTTTCAAATGTAACTCTGTTCCGACTGAATATGTGGTGTGGTTCAGAAACACTGGTCAGGGGGCCGATGTCATTCTATATCAGTATATGGATATCATACTATCACTCCCTGAGAATTTGGTTGGGAGAATAAAAGTGTCTCAATCCACTCTGGTCCTCTCTAACCTAACACTGAAGGACTTTGGAGAGTACTGGTGTTTTGGTGTTAATCTTGACTATAGATTCAAGTGTTTCTCTACAACCAAGACCACCCTGCTACTGAAGAGGGACCCCTTTGGCATCAATTCCACATTCTACAGAGTTTACTCTTCACTGATGGCCTGTGCTCTGCTTGGGATGGTCTGTGTTCTGATCACTGTGAACCTGAAGACCAGTAGAAGAAACCAGGCTTCCGTGAAGACCAGGAGGACTGCAGCCCAGACACAGAGGAGCAGCAGAGTAGAGGAGGAGAGAGAAGAGGGTGATGAGGAGGAGTAAGATTACAGTGAAGAAGAAAGATAGGATAGAGAGAAGAGTGTGATGACAAAAGATAGAATGAATAAGGAAGTGGAGACGGGAGGAAGAGGAGACTGAAGAGTGATGTTATAAGAGATAGATGTACTTTAATTTATAGTGAACATACAAATGTGACTGACTCCCTCACTCACACACCCATACAAACCCACAGGTGTAAATACTCATGTAAATTTTCAGTTGTTATTGGTATTGTATCTATTTTGTATATTTTTCTAGTGTCGTTGAGTAGGAACCTGCAGGTAACAATGTTGTTGTCCTGTTTATCTTATGAAATGAAATGTACATTCAAAGTATTACAGTTTTTTACTTACTGGCTCATAAAGCAAGGTTATTGTTTATTTTCTGACTTTTTTTTATTTTGTGTTAAAATGGCCCAGTTCAGTAAAATGTTAATATGATATTTCTCATAATATTCTATGACACACTGAAACATTTACTCTGGGACATTTAAAACACTGATGAGCCAAAACATTATGACCACCTGCTTAATATGCTGTTGTTCCTCCTGCCAAAACAGCACCAACCCGCCAAAGCACTGAATCTACAAGACCACTCCAGTTGGGCCTCCCGAGTGGTGCAGTGGTCTATGCACTTGCCTGGAACGTCTTATTGCGTTGCTATTGCAAGCGTTGCTGAAAGAACCATGAAGGGGTGCATCTGGTCTGCAACATTGTTTAGGTAGGTGGCACGTGTCAAATTGATGTCCACATGAATGCCCAGACCCAAGATTGTTTGCTTACCATCTAATCTACCCAGACCTTGAGATGTGCCCTTGTTAGGAGATGATCAAGGATGTCCTTCACTGGTGAGGGGTCATAATGTTTTGTCTCATGAGTGTATGATTATGTCTAGTGGTGGGAACCAATGTTGATTATATAATATTAATGATCACTGAAACATGTTGGGGTGTAGTTTTTAATGCATATTTTTTCCTCTCTGTTAGTGCTTTAATTGAAAGTGGATAAATGTTCCTGTTGTTATTATTTGAAATATTAAATATATTTTTGCTAACAACAGAAAATACAGCTCCGGATAAAATAAAGAGACCACTGCACCTTTTTCTTTCCTTTCCAAAATGGTTGAAAAGGATCGTTTTGAGTGAGGAACAGAAGTGTTCAATTTGCAGTGGTCTCTTAATTTTAAGCTTTCATTTTCTCACCCAAAACCGTCCTTTTGGACTCATTTGTAAAGGAAAGAAAAAGGTGCTCTTCATTTTATCCAGAGCTTTATAAGGCAGAAAACATTACATTTATTAGAGTACATTTTAAATTAACAAGATCTCTATTTGCTGTTTCACAGTTTTTTCATTTCCATGCAACTTATACTCCTTTCGTTTAATAAACACCCTCTGTTTAAAAACACCATAAACTGAACACCTACAAACCAACTAAAAAGTGAAATTAAAAGCAAAGCCACTTTCTGGTTCTTCATTTTGTTAATCAACCTATCACAAATGTCAATATCTGTGGACTCTAAACCACATTGCCTCCAGAAAGTAAAACAAAAAGTAAAAAGTTTAAACATGGAAGTAGTCAAACCTGTTATGTGTTTAGAAAATGCTTATATATCTGCCAAAATGAACTGACATTTAATCACCAAATTCTACTGTTATTGATATGGAGTTTCCATAAGACTGTCCCACCTTAACAGCTCTTGTGAAGGAGATGTGTAATAAAGACAGGGAGACCATCATGTTAATAACTCCTGGGCTGTTTCAAACCCCTATAATCTCTTCATCTTCCTCCCTCTTGTGGGAAACAACTTGAGGTCCCTTTCTCAGAAAGAGGTTACACTGATCATTAAAGGATAAGACACATGTATCATGTTTATGAATTTGTGCTTTGCAGCAAATTGTATTACCACATAATTTTATCCACTAGTACATTGCTTGAATGGACTGAGTACAAACACAATGATGGTTCTTTTTCTCAGACCATTGGTCACAGAACTTGAGGAAGTGAGTCAGACTTTCCATACAGCAGGTGAGGCCGGTCCACAGTATCAGAAAGATGTTTTTATTGGAGGGTGCTTCCCACTGAGTTAGTCTGCTTGGCATACACAGTGATAAAACCTGCAAAATCCTTATCAGGTTCACTGAACAGAAATTCAGCATCTAATCACAGGGCAGCATTGACATGCTCGTGACACACATGGGAAACGCACATTGTAACATGTTTCTACAAAATCCATCACAGAGATCAACTAAAAAAACAACAGTGAACCTTACCCTACTTTAGCCTTTTTCTGCATTCAGGGGCCATATCCTCTGAATAGGAAGTGGTTATATGACAGACTACAGTAGATATAATGGAGTCAAGTTGAATTAAGGAGAGGCATCTGTGATCATTTAGTGACGTCTTAGAAGAGAGAAATCCTTCAAATCCTTCAAAGTCTGAACTCTACATAGACCTTAGCCAAATACATTTAAACTCAGTGTTTCACAATTCCTGACATTTACTCCTAGTAAAAATATATTGTTGGTACATGTTGGACAGGGCTGCCCTTTGTCGCCGGTTCTGTTCATAATTTTTATGGACAGAATTTCTAGGCGCAGCCAGGGGCCGGATGGTGTCAGGTTTGGGGACCACACGATTTCGTCTCTGCTCTTTGCGGATGATGTTGTCGTGTTGGCCCCTTCAAACCAGGACCTTCAGCATGCACTGGGACGGTTTGCAGCCGAGTGTGAAGCTGTGGGGATGAGAATCAGTACCTCCAAATCCGAGGCCATGGTCCTCAATCGGAAAAGGGTGGCTTGCCCACTTCAGGTTGGTGGAGAGTGCCTGCCTTAAGTGGAGGAGTTTAAGTATCTAGGGGTCTTGTTCACGAGTGAGGGAAGGATGGAACGGGAGATTGACAGACGGATCGGTGCAGCTTCTGCAGTAATGCGGTCGATGTATCGGTCTGTCGTGGTGAAATCTACCGGTCAATCTACGTTTCTACTCTCACCTATGGTCATGAGCTTTGGGTCATGACCGAAAGGACAAGATCCCGGATACAGGCGGCCGAAATGAGCTTTCTCCGCAGGGTGGCTGGGCGATCCCTTAGAGATAGGGTGAGAAGCTCGGTCACCCGGGAGGAGCTCAGAGTGGAGCCGCTGCTCCTCCACATCGAGAGGGGTCAGCTGAGGTGGCTTGGGCATCTGTTTCAGATGCCTCCGGAACGCCTTCCTGGGAAGGTGTTCCGGTCCCGTCCCACCGGGAGGAGACCCCGGGGAAGACCTAGGACACGCTGGAGGGACTATGTCTCCCGGCTGGCCTGGGAACGCCTCGGTGTCCCCCCGGAAGAGCTGGAGGAAGTGTCTGGGGAGAGGGAAGTCTGGGCATCTCTGCTTAGACTGCTGCACCCGCGACCCGGCCCCGGATGAAGTGGAAGAAGATGTATGTATGTAAAAATTTATTGTTTTAGGTCAGTTAGGATCACCACTTTATTTTAAGAATGTGAAATGTCGGAATAATAGTAGAGAGAATGATTCATTTCAGCTTTTATTTATTTTATCACATTCCCAGTGGGTCTGAAGTTTACATACACTCAATTAGAATTTAGTAGCATTGCCTTTAATGTTTGTCTTGGGTCAAATGTTTCAGGTAGCCTTCCACAAGCTTTCCACAATAACTTGGGTGCATTTTGTCTCGTTCCTCCTGACACAACTGGTATAACTGAGTCAGGTATATAGACCTCCTTGCTCGCACACGCTTTTTCAGATCTGCCCACACATTTTCTATAGGAGTGATTGCCACTTCTTATGCCTTAAGCCATTTTGCCACAACTTTGGAAGTATGCTTACGGTCATTGTCAAGGCATTATCCATTTGCAAGACCCATTTGCAACCAGCTGACTGATGTCTTGAGATGGTCCTTCCTCATGATGCCATCTATTTTGTGAAGTGTACAAGTGCCTTCTTCAGTAAAGCACCCCTACAACATGATGCTGCCGCCCTCATGCTTCACAGTTGGGTTGGTGTTCTCCGACTTGCAAGCCTTTCCCTTTTTCCCAACATAACAATGTTCATTTTGGCCGAACAGTAAAAAAATCATTTTTATCAGACCGGAGTACATTTCTGTGGCCCCATGTGCAGTTGCAAACCGTAGACTGGCTTTTATATGGCGGTTTTGGAGCAGTGGCTTCATCCTTGTTGAGCAGCCTTTCAGGTTATGTCGATATAGGACTCGTTTTACAGTAGATATAGATACTTTTGTACCTCGTTCCTCCAGCATCTTCACAAGGTCCTATGCTGTTGTTCTGGGATTGATGTGCACTTTTTGCACCAAATACCTTTTATCTTTAGGAGACAGAATGTTTCTCCTTCCTGAGCAGAATGGCTGCTGCTTGGTCCCATGGTGTTTATACTTCATAATATTGTTTATACAGATGAACGTGGAACCTTCAGTTGTTTGGATATTGCTCCCAAGTATAAACCAGACATAACTTTTTTTCTGAGGTCTTGGCTGATTTCTTTCCATTTTCCCATGATGTCATGCAAAGAGGCACTGAGTTTGAAGGAAGGCCTTGAAGTTGTAATGGTCCCAGCCGGACGGGACTGTTCCGCTTCGTGTTTTCTGTGTGTCATGTCCTTGTTTGGTCTTTCCTGTTCTCGTTTCAGTTAATCAGTTCATTCCTTCCACCTGTTTCTGTTCTCCTAGTTAGTGTATGTATTTAGTTCAGCCATTTTCTCCCTGTCCTTGTCGGTCATTGTGTTGTATGTCACATTCCATGTTCAGTTTAAGTTTTGGATCGCCTGGTTATACTTTGTAGTGCGCGTCACTCAGTTTTTGTTTTCCTTTTGTTGTCATTGAAGACACTTTTTTGACTCTGTGTATGCCTCCGTCTCCCTCCTGTACACCATGACAGAATGACCGACCGCATACAATGGAGGCAGCAGAAATGGACGGTAGGGGAACTCCTCCAATTCCGAGGAGGAGGACCCCTACCGTCACCCCCTGGACTACAGGCCACCCTTATGGACACCCCAGTGCCCTGCACAACAAATGCCGCGGCATCTGCTTCATAAAGAGTGGGCAGCCCAAGCCCAGGTGTACTGGACTGGCAGTGGTCTGGCTATCTGGCACACCCCACTCCCTGCTTCACAGCCTTTTGCCCAGAGGCTGCCCAAATATAATTTTTTTGAATACTAGCTTCTGCTAATGGCCAGTGGAGGCCTAATCAACTCATCCAGCTCCTAAACTGGTGTAACTGACATCTGGTGGTGAGAGAAGGTTACTGCATGTCTCTTTAAATCCCAGCCTGACATCGTGATGTTCCTCTGTAACTCAGGTAGGACTGTCTTCATCAGCTCTCTCCAAATGTCCATGGATGTCCTGTAGTGATGAGAAAAGGAGGCAGGATATGGTTGCAGAGAGAAGGGAGAACTTTTAATAAATATAACCAAGAAGTAACAAAACAGACACTAGAACATGAAAACAGAAACGAACAAGGTTAGAAAAAAAGGAAACCAAACAATGACCGACAAGATACTGGAGGGGACAGTGATCAGGAACACAGGTGAGGTAATGACCAGGAGGTTCTTTAATAGGGACAGTGATCAGGAACACAGGTGAGGTAATGAACAGGAGGATCTTAAATAAGGACAGTGATCAGGAACACAGGTGAGGTAATGAACAGGAGGTTCTTAAATAGGGACAGTGATCAGGAACACAGGTGAGATAATGAACAGGAGGATCTTAAATAGGGACAGTGATCAGGAACACAGGTGAGGTAATGAACAGGAGGTTCTTAAATAGGGACAGTGATCAGGAACACAGGTGAGGTAATGAACAGGAGGTTCTTTAATAGGGACAGTGATCAGGAACACAGGTGAGGTAATGAACAGGAGGATCTTAAATAGGGACAGTGAGGTAATGTTTTTTTTCTTTTGTTGATATGCGACAAATCTATTACAAAAAATGTTGTGAAATTACATGAGAGTGCAAAGGTGTAGAATAATTATAAACTAAATTTAACATTAAACTTGTGGAAGGGTTTAAAAAAAATAAATGTATGACTTCAACCGAATTGTATGTAAACTTCCAAATTCAACTATATATCAGCCTGTTGACCATAAAAGCGGTTTAAGATTTTTTCCTAAATATCACATGCAGCTTTCCAAAACATCATGTTTTTAATGTTGCTGGAAATTAAATTTGTAGGCACTATAATTTAAACTGCGAAAGCTGTAGCAGGAAAGACGGATGGATGGATAAGAGTAACAGAAACTGATGACTAGACATGTAAAAACAGAGCTGAACATCACCAGGTCAACAAGAGGTCATCAACAGGACATCAGTATAGTCACGTCAAACTGTCAGATAAGTGACAGGGAACAGATATAAAGCCAGGGTCTTGAATGTCTTTAATGATCCACAAATACTGAACCACTGAGACAGAGACTAAGTGTTTAACCAGCAGTCAGACAGATTCCCTCTAATAGAATGGATTGTGTCACCATGCTGAGCTTTCTACTGGCTGTTCTCATCACAACCAACCAGGCTGGACAAGAATATGAAATTTTAAAAAAAGGTCAAGACTTGTATCTATTTCTCAACAGAAGAAATATGTCCACCTACTGTTTGATCTTCAGATCCACCTCTGAGGAGAACTTCCTCTTGTGGAACACCTCTAACTCTTCACCTGAGAATTTCATCCTGCCTGGAGGGTTACGGGATCGACTGGATCTGAAACAGCAGGAGGATTACTTCTATTTGAAGGGCTACAATGTTATTCAGTCAGACTCTGGTCAGTACAAGGTTGAGTGCTGGAGAGATGAGAAGGTTTCATACCAGAAACAATACATTCTCTCAGTCTGCAGTACAGTAAAAGACATGAGATCAGTAACATATCATCGGGTACCAACAGAAATAGAACTTCAGTGTGGAGGAGCAGTTGGCCGTAATGATGTGGAGGTCCAATGGTTCTACATAACACCGTGGGGCAAACAACAACCTTTAATATTGGACCAATCAGCACAGAAAAAAGACATCTCCTCTCTACACATGAATTTAACCCAGAAAAACCTGGGTATGTACACATGCCTGGTACTGGAGGGAACAATGTGTGTTTACAGTGAGACAATGTATGTATATAACACGTGGCTGATAATTTATGGTTCAGTAGGAGATGAGGCTGTACTACCCTGCTTTAACATGGATCCTAATCAGACAGGTATGTTTTGGGAGACAGCTATGGAAGACATCAAATCATCTCCATCTATAAACCAGTCTGTGAGAAACATCACTGGTCAAGTCAACCAGATGTACATGGAAGATGGAAGAATATCAGGAAATTACTCACTGGTCATCCCATCACTTACACTTCAACATGGAGGGTCTTACAATTGTCTTGTTAAAGACGTTGCATTTATAGAATTTTATCATTTGGTTGTGTGTCCGAGCTCCGAGCCCCTCACAGAGTTCTTCACAGTGGGAGGGGAGGTTGCTCTCAAATGTAACTCTAATCTGACTGAACGTGTGGTGTGGTTCAGAAACACTGGTCATGGGGCCAATGTGGTTCTGGATAAATATGGTGATAACAGAACCTCACTCCCTGAGGATTTAGCTGGGAGAATAAAAGGGACTCACTCCACTCTGGCCCTCTCTAACCTGACACTGAAGGACATTGGAGAGTACTGGTGTTTTGGTGTTAATCCTGACGATAGATTCAAGTGTTTATCTTCAACCAAGACCATCCTGCTGAAGAGGGACCCCTTTGGCATCAACTCCACATTCTACAGAGTTTACTCTTCACTGATGGCCTGTGCTCTGCTGGGGATGGTCTGTGTTCTGATCACTGTGAACCTGAAGACCAGGAGAAGAAACCAAACTTCTGTGAAAACCAGGAGGACTGCAGCCCAGACACAGAGGAGCAGCAGAGTAGAGGAGGAGAGAGAAGAGTGTGATGACCAAAGAATGAATAAGGAAGTGGAGACGGGAGGAAGAGGAGACAGAAGAGTGATGTTATAAGAGATAGATGTACTTTAATTTATAGTGAGCATACAAATGTGACTGACTCCCTCACTCACACACCCATACAAACCCACAGGTGTAAATACTGATGTAAATTCTCAGTTGTTATTGGTCGTTGAGTAGGAACCTGCAGGTAACAATGTTGTTGTCCTGTTTGTCTTATGAAATGAAATGTACATTTAAAGTCTTACAGTTTTTTAGTTACTGGCTCATTAAGCAGGAATATTGTATATTTTTTGACCTATTTTTATTTTATGTGTTAAAATGACCCAGTGCAGTAAAATGTTAATATGATATTTATCATACTATTCTGACACACAGAAACATTTAACACTGTGACATTTAAAACACTGATGAGCCAAAACATAATGACCACCTGCTTAATATGCTGTTGTTCCTCCTGCCAAAACAGCACCAACCGCCAAAGCACTGACGCTACAAGACCACTCCAGTTGGGCCTCCTGAGTGGTGCAGTGGTCTATGCACTTGCCTGGAACGTCTTATTGTGTTGCTATTGCAAGCGTTGCTGAAAGAACCATGAAGGGGTGCACCTGGTCTGCAACAATGTTTAGGTAGGTTGCACGTGTCAAATTGATGTCCAGATGAATGCCCAGACCCAAGATTGTTTGCTTACCATCTAATCTACCCAGACCTTGACATGTGACCTTGTTAGGAGATGATCAAGGTTATGTCCTTCACTGGTGAGGGGTCATAATGTTTTGGCTCAAGAGTGTATGATTATGTCTAGTGGTGGGAACCAATGTTGATTTTATAATATTAATGACCACTGAAACATGTTGGGGTGTAGTTTTTAATACATATTTTTTCCCCTCTGTTAGGACTTTAATTGAAAGTGGATGAATGCTCCTCTTGTTATTATTTGAAATATTAAATATATTTTTGCTAACAACATAAATCCAGCTCTGGATAAAATGAAGAGACCACTGCATCTTTCCAAAAAAGTTGAAAAGGATAGTTTTGAGTGAGGAACAGAAGAGTTCAATTTGCAGTGATCTCTTAATTTTAACACTTCTGTATCTCCCCCAAAACCGTCTTTTTCTACTTATTTTAAAAGAAAAGTCTCTTCATTTTTTCCGGCGCCTTATAAGGTGGACAACATTCCATTTTATTAGAGTACATTTTAAATTAACAAGATCTCTACAAGCTGTTTCATAGTTATTTTACCGTTATGTTGTCCAACTGTAACTCCTGGGTTGTTTTGTAGGCCAACATGTTAATAACTCCTGGGTTGTTTTGTAGGCCAACATGTTAATAACTCCTGGGTTGTTTTGTAGGCCAACATGTTAATAACTCCTGGGCTGTTATGTAGGCCAACATGTTAATAACTCCTGGGCTGTTTTGTAGGCCAACATGTTAATAACTCCTGGGCTGTTTTGTAGGCCAACATGTTAATAACTCCTGGGCTGTTTTGTAGGCCAACATGTTAATAACTCCTGGGTTGTTTTGTAGGCCAACATGTTAATAACTCCTGGGTTGTTTTGTAGGCCAACATGTTAATAACTCCTGGGCTGTTTCAAACCCCCATCATCTCTTCATCTTCCACCCTCTTGTGGGAAACAACTTGAGGTCCCTTTCTCAGAAAGAGGTTACACTGATCATTAAAGGATAAGAAACATGTATCATGTTTATGAATTTGTGCTTTGCAGCAATTGTATTACCATCTGCAAAGTGTCACAGATCTACATTTTATTATTATGGCAAAATGTATTTCTTGCTTTCAATGCTTCGGCTTTAAAAAAGTATTTTGATTACATTTATATCTTGTAAAATTTCACAACAAGATGATTAAAGTGTATTATACTGCATTGGTTTATTCTAGTTATTTTTTACATTAGTGCAGATTTGCCCTGTAATGTAGTCCAACATGTTAATAACTCCTGGACTAATAAAGAGTATGACTTGTTAATAACTCCTGGACTGTTACAGAGTCAAACATATTAACTCCTGGACTGTTATGTTATCCTAAATGCTAATAAATCCTGGACTGTTATAGCGTCCAACGTGTTAATAACTCCTGGACGGTTTTGTAGTCATAGCATAGCATAGCATCATCTTCCGCTTATCCGGGGCCGGGTCGCGGGGGCAGCAGTCTAAGCAGGGATGCCCAGACTTCCCTCTCCCCAGACACTTCCTCCAGCTCTTCCGGGGGGACACCGAGGCGTTCCCAGGCCAGCCGGGAGACATAGTCCCTCCAGCGTGTCCTAGGTCTTCCCCGGGGTCTCCTCCCGGTGGGACGGGACCGGAACACCTTCCCAGGAAGGTGTTCCGGAGGCATCCGAAACAGATGCCCAAGCCACCTCAGCTGACCCCTCTCGATGTGGAGGAGCAGCGGCTCTACTCTGAGCTCCTCCCGGGTGACCGAGCTTCTCACCCTATCTCTAAGGGATCGCCCAGCCACCCTGCGGAGAAAGCTCATTTCGGCCGCCTGTATCCGGGATCTTGTCCTTTCGGTCATGACCCAAAGCTCATGACCATAGGTGAGAGTAGGAACGTAGATTGACCGGTAAATCGAGAGCTTCGCCTTGCGGCTCAGCTCTGTCTTCACCACGACAGACCGATACATCAACTGCATTACTGCAGAAGCTGCACCGATCCGTCTGTCAATCTCCCGTTCCATCCTTCCCTCACTCGTGAACAGGACCCCTAGATACTTAAACTCCTCCACTTGAGGCAGGCACTCTCCACCAACCTGAAGTGGGCAAGCCACCCTTTTCCGACTGAGGATTTTGTAGTCCAACATGTTAATAACCCCTGTACTGTTTTGTAGTCCAACATGTTAATAACTCCTGGGTTGTTTTGTAGTGCAACATGTTAATAACTCCTGGGTTGTTTTGTAGGCCAACATGTTAATAACTCCTGGGTTGTTTTGTAGGCCAACATGTTAATAACTCCTGGGTTGTTTTGTAGGCCAACATGTTAATAACTCCTGGGCTGTTTTGTTAACAGGGGTGTGTAGAGTTTTTATATCCACTGTATGTTGATAACATTGGAGATTGAATAATGAATAACAGTTGAATAATGCAACATCCTGTCCATTTGACAAGCCTGCTGGTGCTCTTACATCGATCTACAGAATCAGAAGCCAGTATTTGCAATAAATCAATGCATTCACTTTGATTGTGTGAATACTGCATGACAAACACAAACACACTATTTACCAAACGAGAACACACACGCACACACACCACCACACGAGAGCACACACACCACCACATGAGAACACACACACACACGCACTGATGCTCGTGCACACCCTGTTTAACACAAACACACGCGCAAACGAACGCATTCACCTAATCTTCGTGCTTTCTTTGCTCAGTTTTGTAGTTTTGTAGTTATGTAGTGTATGTATTGTTATTTTGACACACCCACTATACACACACACACACACACACACACACACACAGATTTAGTATAGTTCACCATGTGAGGAATAGTAACGCTTATGTACGGAACAATGTGGAATTTGGGGACGGGTCTTGATCTGGTGGTCCTCCATCCACACTTTGATTGACCTGGCTGTGTGGCATTGAGCATTGTCCTACTGGAAAAATCAAGTCTCAGAATTGGGGAACATACAAGTCAGAATAAATCTGCTCGATTCCAGCCTTGCTGAAGCACCCCCTGATCATCACCAAATTACACAGTGGGTGTGAGTCGCTGTGGCTTGTAGGCCTCTCCAGGTCTCCGTCTAACCATTAGACGACCAGGTGTTGGGCAAAGCTGAAAATCTGACATGTCAGAGAAGATGACCTCACTCCATTCCCCTATGGTTCAATCCTTATGGTCTTTTGCAAACTTCAGCCTGGTTCTTCTTTGCTTTTCATTGATGAAATGCTTTTTTCAAGCTTTGCATGACTTCAGCCATTTCCCTAGGAACCTGTTTTGAACCGTCCTCACCTTGCACTTCACACCAGCTGCCAGTTTGCAATTCTTTTTGTAGGTCACTTGATGTCATCCTACAGTTGTTGAGTGACATTTGAAGGAGTTGACGGTCATCTCAGTCAGTGGACAGTCGTTTTCGCCCTTTTGTTGGCCCCAATGTCTGTTGCTTGACCTTGTTCTTATGAACCGCCATCTTTGAAATTTTCAGGATGGAAGCAACCTGACGGCAATTGAATCCCTTTATCAGTAAAGCCAGAATTGAACCCTTCTATTCCTCACTCAAAGCTTTTCCTTTCAACTCTTTTGTCACACTGAATAGTATTTTTTTAATTCAAATTACCTTTTGAGGTACTACTTGCACTGTTTTTCCCCTCCAGCTGGTCCTATTGCAAGAGGATAGTGATGCCCACAGCAGTGGTTTTTCTACTTTTCCTTGTTAAATTAGATTTGGTTCAGGTAATCACCTAATCATTATCTCATTTAGTAAAATGAGATGTGCCTGCGTTGGAATTGAACAGACACTGGAATGGAATGGCTGACATTCATGTAGAGATGCTGATTTAAGAAAATTCAGGAGTGGTCTCTTAATTTTTTCCAGAGCTGTGTGTATATACATATTAGAGATGCACCGAATACCAGTTTTGGGTCTCGGGTCGATACTGGGCTCATGTAGTTGTACTTGTACTCATAGAAATATGCCGATTCCACGCACCCATACCATGTCATGGAACCTTTAAGTGAAACTCTGGTTGCGTAATTCGAATCAGACTGGCTTTAGGACCACACACAGGCACTTCGCTTTGAGGTACAGTGGTTGCTGGATAGATCTGGTTACCGGAGTATAGTGGCTACCGTTGCTACTAGCAACTGTGATCTCTGTCTCATGAAAGTTTAATAACCTTGCTGACATTACCTGTAGCTAATTACCTCCCGTAATGTATGAATGAGGTAAATATTTTTCTTATCAGAGTGTTTTTCTCGGAGCAGTTAGGCTAACGTTATATTTGTATGATAGTTGCAAAATATATATTACCTTGCTAGCTTACGTTATTTCGCTAGCCAGTAAAGTCTACATTACACTGGGTTCACCTCATTCACAGCTAGAACCGTATGACACCAGCCAAGAAAAGACTGAAGTTAGACAAACGGGCATTTTGTTATGCAAAGACACAGTGAGTGGTACAGCTAGCTAGTTAAGAGGCATTAGACGATATAGCTAACCAAGTAGCTTATTACTGTAGTTGATCACTTGAAAAGTTGGCTAATGTTGTAGTTCCCTACATATGTAGCTGCATTTGACATTTCAAACTAATGTGGGTCTTATGGGTCAAACATTGCCATCAGTTTCCGCAGGCCTCAATGTAGATCAAGTTGTTCATGTTATATTATGTCCTGCATTTTAGCAGGATCAGATGGTGACCATAAGAAGGTCCTTGTCATAGCAGGATCAGACAGCCAGGGAGAAAAGATCAACTGTGGAGCAGAGGTGAAATGTTGTCTTTAAAGGTGGAATACTTTGCAATTATGTATGTTATGTGTAGCCCATTTGTTGAATGTTCATATTTATTAGCAGAACCAAAAGGATGTTGAGTCAACCAGTGTACTCATGCATGAGAGTGGTGGAGCTTGGGAGGTGAGGTTGTGAAATTCAAGTACAGTACAGGCAAAATGTACATGTAGATCACATATAAGCCATGCCCATTGAAATACTGAGGTCTGTAGTAGCTCTTCACTAAGAGCACACATCATAGACAATATGTATACTAAGTAATATGAAATGAAATGGCTGAGTGCTGTATTTTGCGTGTTCCTGGTAGCAGAATCAATGAGATGTTGTGTCCATCAGTATACAAACAGCATTTGGCCGATAGTATGTGGACACGTGACCATCACACCTATATGAGCTTGTTGGCCATACCATTCCAAAACATGAACATTTGCTAAAACATATTTGTCCCCACTGGTGTAGCTATCCAGGGTGTGGTTGCACCACAGTGGGTGAAGGGCCCGTGCTTGACCTCTTTAGAAAAGTTTTTTGTCATTTTATTTTTTATTGTGTGTTTCTATGTGGTTATCACAGTCTAACTTCAGGATCAGCTTTCAATGTGTATATAACGCATGGGGTCCATGTAAGGCCCGCTTCCACCACGGCCCGGTGTCACCACCAAAGGCCAGTTTTTGGAAAAAACACATGGTTTTCTTATCTTTCACATGTGAATGTTTCCATGTGTATTTTTCACGTTTTTTTTCCGGTATTTTTGGAGAGATATACTGTGTGAAACGTGTTGTGCTGTTTTATGAAATGGAAAATGCTTATTGTTTTAGTATAAATGTTAATTGGATATAATATCTCTTAATATTATGCCATTAATGTTTAAACGGCTGGCAATAAAAGTGAGTACACCCCTAAGTGAAAATGTCCAAATTGGGCCCAATTAGCCATTTTCTCTCCACGGTGTCATGTGACTCGTTAGTGTTACAAGGTCTCAGGGGTGAATGGGGTGTTATCCCTCTCACACTCCCTCATACTGGTCATTGGAAGTTCAACATGGCACCTCAAACAAGCGCTTGTGTGTGTGGGTGAGATTGTGTTCTTCACATAAAGTTTTCCCCAGTCAGATGGTCCAAAAATGTTTTCATCACTTGCTCAAAAGTATTTCATAGTAATTTTGACAGATGGGACATTTCGTTCTGACGTCTCAATAGCTCTGCCATCCTACCTGGGACCAGTTCGGAAAAGTCAAGCATCTTAATACTAGTCATGGTGGTATTGTGCAGCAGTAATTTGGCCCATAAAAAGGATAAACGATATAAAGGATGTGGGAAACATTGTTTATGCATCAGTAATAATCTATAAATGTATGATAACATACATAAAATGTATACGGCATGTTTTTAATGAATGAACGAGAAAGCTAATCCAGCCTAACTGTAGCTGTTGAGCTACATTGGGGAGAACAATTAACAACTAATTATTTCAAATCATACAATGTGAGATTCCGTCTCTCACAGTTGAAGTGTACCTATGATAAAAATTACAGACTTCTACATGCTTTGTAAGTAGGAAAACCTGCAAAATCGGCTTTTTATCAAATACTTGTTCTGCCCACTGTATGTGAGGGAATAACTAATTCGAGACACTCAAGAACTTATACGTGAGGGAGCTGACTGGTTATCAACTAATGCATGTGATAAGATAAAACCCTTGAAAAAGTGGCTGGTAAAAAATATAAATGGCTGGTAAAATTGGGCATCCACCAGCCACTGTGGTTAATTTCCCACAGGTTAGTCTTCTGAAAGGGAAAGATGCTGATATAACGTTTTGGGCAATGTTGCTGGGCAACACTTTCCCATTGAGATTGGGCAACATAACTCTAACCCTAACCCTATCTGAATGATTTGGATACTTATGGGCAATATTTAACTTTTGAATCAATGAATCACATGGCCATCTGTGTCTGTGAGCTTCTGAAATTTAAAACAACTAAGATCTATTTTTATGTGCTATTATTATTTAGGTGCCATTTCTGTTGAGTGTTATGATGAGGTCACAAACATCTGCCAGACTCAGCCATTTGGACTACCATGTGATGAGTCAAACAACATGATAAAAGAAAAATAACTTGTCATACTTGCAAGAGTGTATGATGAGAATAATCTTGAGGTCATCAAATGTATTGACATGCCAGTCTGCAGTGTGGGCACAGCAGATAGTCTGTATGAGAAGCTGGCAACCTCATTGAGGTGAGTGTATTTACATGATGAGTACTGAGGACTTAAGGCTCCTTTGAATGTGTTAGTATGTACAGTATGTTTACAACAAATGCTTTTGTCTGATTCTGTGATCGTAGGTTGAAGGAGTCGAATGCAGGAGGGTGCATTTAGTTCTTTTATTTCTCAACTAAACGAAAGCAATCACTGACAATGCCGTGGAAACCAGAACAAAAGAACTTAAATATCCGCGCACAGCATATAAGAGTCCACAAAACCACGACAGAGAGGACGTAGCGTTTCCGTCTGCCGTCGATCGGTAGTACACAGAGAATCAATAACCCACAGCGTCCTGGACGGCTGCGGGCCATTATATCTGTGAAACACAGGTGTTTGGTATCAGTAATTAGCGCCGGCAGGGAGCTGTGGAGAACAGTGGTTTCAGAAAACAGGGGAGCCAGACCGGCGGATCCCCCGTACGTCAGTAGAGGGCGCCCCAGACCCAGAAACCATCACAGATTATCACAGTAATAGAGGAATCCCATGGGATAACCTGGTGGCCTTCAACTTTGACAACTGCAGTGTAACGAAAGGAAAGCACCATACAGTCATGACAAAATTAAAAGCTGGTCAACCTTCATGTCCAGGATGTGGGTTGCATATGCCACCTTACCCAACTGGCCACAGGCTGTGGCATCAAGGCCATCAACGCCCCATTCGAGGATTTTAATTTTTACCCATGTTTTTCCAATAGGCACAGGGAGTGATGGTCCATGAACTACATAGTGAGATGATAAGACTGGTCAAGAGATACTTGGGCTACATTGTTCCAGCTAGATTGATTGTCGATACTCCTGTCAGTGAGGTTTCCTAAAAACAAGAGCACCAGCTGACTAATGAGGATCTCTTAATTGAAGCAGAGGCCAGAGCATTCCTCAAAAATGAAGAATTCTCCTCCGTGTCAGTGACAAGGATATATTAGTAAGTTGTAGCTTGTGTAATAATCATACCTGGATGCTTTATTTGTCTACCTTCATAATTCCTGTTTAATATATTTTGTGATTATGTGGTAATCGTGCTCTTAGGACAGTGAGAGTTTTCTATGCAGAAGTCATTGGGAAGATGCTGAAGGTCTTTCCCTTACAATCTCAGCTGCTTAAAGACTTGAAGGTACTGGACCCAGCCTCTCACCTGAATGTCTCTCCTGAACAGGTAAAAAGTATCATTTTATTGTATGAATATCCATTCAGTACTTTCAAGTAACCTAACTGAGTATTTGTTGGAAATGTGTTCATACTACATAGTGGCAAGGCTAGGTTGCATGTTTCCCCAACTGAAGTTTGAGGATCCAGATAAGTCGAGAGGGGAGTTCACAGACTACCAGGTCACAGACAGCAACAAGTTGTCCAAAGAACAGAGAGTTGACAGATTCTGGGGCCTTGTAGGGAGGAATGAGACCAGGTTCAGTGAGCTGGCTAGACTGATGAAAGCATTGCTCATCATCCCCCATAGCAATGCCTCTTCAGAGAGGAGCTTCAGCATGGTGAAAAAAATAGTTAGAGAAAATCTCATGAGCATGAATAACAGCATTCTTTGCTCTCTCCTATCCTGCAAAATAAACCACACCAGTTTGGCCTCAAAGTAAACACCGTCCAAGAGGTCACTTAGAGCAGCTAAATCTGCCACATACAACTACAACACTTCAAAAGAAAAGTGAGCACATATTCATGTCTACAAAACATACTGTCATACTGACCAAAGAGAGACAGTTATTGATGCTCAAGGAATGATGAAACATTTCAAAATGTGTTAAATGTGTTTGTACTAGTGTTAAAAACTGCAGTGCAGTGGTTATGTGATGTTGTTGTAATACAATTACAAATGAAAAATATAAAGAAATATTAAGAAATTAAGTTATGTTTTCATTTATTGGTATTAACACAACAGTATTAAATGTGTTTGTACTAGTGTTAAAAACTGCAGTGCAGTGGTAATGTGATGTTGTTTTAATAAAATTACAAATGAAAAATATTAAGAAATTAAGTTAGGTTTTCATTTATTGGTATTAACACAACAGTGTTAAATGTGTTTGTACTAGTGTTAAAAACTGCAGTGCAGTGTTTCTTTGACACAAATTGAAATAAAAAAATATAATAAACATAATAAATTAGGTTGTGTTATCATTGATATTGCAATTTAAATAATACTTACACAAACCGAAAACAGGCCCTTTAAAACAAGGTAAAACACCCCCACCACATGGTCCATTTGTATATTTACAAATAGAATTTATTGAAATGACAGAGGGCTGGAAACAAACGCTATTACTTGGTAATAAATAGATTAAAGGTAAAAGCTACAACATTGTTAATAGTTTTAACTTGCAAAGATTTAGCTGTTTGCTAATACCTGAATGTGTGACAGTTATAAATGAAGATTTTAGTCTGAAGTTAATAGTGTACTATTTGAGATGAAGGTCGTCTCGGGTCGCTTTCCCATTCCAGTTGGAGAACTCTGTGTACACGATATTGCAGGGCTGGCAATTTCTAAATTATGAGCTCATCTAAATTATGAAACAAGACAAAGACTCGCCTTAAGTTAGAATCAACTGGCCAATGTTAAAAAGTTTTGTGTTTATGTGTGTATGTCCAAATGTTGCAAACTGCCTGCTTAAGAAGGAAAAAACATAAGCATTTTCTTCAGCAATCTCCTTAATCAGAAGTTTTATCAATTAGATAGGTTTTTTGAAAAACACAAGGTTGTTTTAGAGGTCACATGTTTGAATCAATTTGTTTTAATGGAGTAAGCCTATTTTGCATTGATAACAACTTTTTACATTACACATCTACAGTTAAATGACCAAAGGGATAATTATATTACATTTTTTTGTTTTTTTGTTTTCCTCTCAAAGTAAAAAAAAAGAAAAAAGGGGGAGAGGAAGACACATGTTTGATTAAGAAACTACTGAATCAAGAATGGGGTTTAATGGAGTTAGCTAATACACAAATCTCTGCTATAGTTGGGATTCTAACTTTGTGTTGTGCGAATCAATGAAACACATTATCTAATGAAGGGGTACCTCACATCTGTGGTCCAGATCATTCCAGGGCCAAACCAAGCCCAAACCTATCTGAGACTGCCTTGGGTTCAGAGTAAGAGTATTGGACACTAATGGTTCCATATTCACCACAGCCAAGGAAAGGTGGGTGACAGACTCTGCCACATATAACAGAGAGTCCAAGGAGAGGTGGGTGACACACTATCACACATACAACAGAGAGTCTAAGGCTGGGCCATTGACATCAGCCAGCAGCTGAACTCTATGAAGGAGAGGGAGCCATCTGGAATGACTTTTAGGAACAGGGACACTTGACTGTGGGACTTCGGGGTCATACAGGGGAGACGGTTAGATGAGGACTGAGGTATGGGTGGGAGACGGTTAGATGAGGACTGGGGTATGGGTGGGAGAGGGTTAGATGAGGACTGGGGTATGGGTGGGAGAGGGTTAGATGAGGACTGGGGTATGGGTGGGAGAGTGTTAGATGAGGACTGGGGTATGAGTGGGAGAGGGTTAGATGAGGACTGGGGTATGGGTGGGAGAGGGTTAGATGAGGACTGGGGTATGGGTGGGAGAGGGTTAGATGAGGACTGGGGTATGGGTGGGAGAGGGTTAGATGAGGACTGGGGTATGGGTGGGAGAGGGTTAGATGAGGACTGGGGTATGGGTGGGAGAGGGTTAGATGAGGACTGGGGTATGGGTGGGAGAGCACCAGTTTCAACACAGAGACTGTTTGCAACTCAAGCCAACCTTTCCCCCCCAAACGGACATTGAAACATATGCTCCCTCTGTTCTGGATTACATCAACATCTGCATCGACACTGTCACCACCCATGAAGAAATAAAGACCTTCCCCAACCAGAAGAGTTGGAAGAACATAGAGGTCTGACAACTGCTAAAGGCACGTGATACTTGGGAACTTCCAACACTCATAGAAATTTTGCTCGATGATGATATTTATTAGCAAGACATTGCACTGTCCGTTTTCAATAGCTGGATTTGTATAAAGTGGACATAATTAACAATAGAGTGATATATCTCCTAAGGCTGTCAAGATTATGAAATCTTAGTTGACGATGAATTGTCATACATATAATTAGGTTTACAGATTTAATTGTTTATATTGTAAATTGTGTGCCACTATTAAAGTGTGAGCCAAATAATATCGTAGGCCTAAAATTACACGTAATGATCTGGAGATGGTTCTTCAGATTTCTGGTAATTTACACACACTTGAGTATTTTTTTTCTTCTTTTGTCTGTCAGAGTTTATGCGACACATCTATTACAAAATAATGTTGTGAAATTACATGACAGTGCAGTGGTGCAGAACAATTCTAAACTGGGTTTGACATGAAACTTGTGGAATTGTTGAAAAGTGTGTTTTAATGACCTCAACCAAAGTGTATGTAAAGCGTTTTTTTTATATTTTGGAATACAAATATCACATGCAACTTTCCAAAACATGTTCTTAATGTTGCTGGATATTTAAACTTGCAAATTTGTTGCTGAAAGTCTAAAATTTTAACTGGACGAAAGCTGTGGCAGGAAAGAAAGATGAATGGATAAGTGTCATGGAAACTGATGAGTAAATACAGAAATATAGAGCTGATCATCATTTGATCAACTACAAATCACCAGGACATCAGTAAAGCCAAACTGTCAGATAAGAGACAGGGAACAGATATAAAGCCAGTATCTTTAATGTCTTTAATGATCCACAACTACTGAACCACTGAGACAGAGACTAAGTGTTTTTAACCAGCAGTCAGACAGATTCTCTCTAACAGAATGGATTGTGTCACCATGCTGAGCTTTCTACTGGCTGTTCTCAGCACAACCAACCAGGCTGGACAACAATTCCAAGTTAAACAAGAAGGTCAAGACTTTAAAGTGTTTTTCAATAGAAGAAATATGTCCACCTACTGTCTGATATTCAGATCCTCCTCTGAGGAGAACTTCCTCTTATGGAACACCTCTAACCCTTCACCTGAGAATTTCACCCTGCCTGGAGGATTACGAGATCGACTGAATCTGAATCAATAGGGATTACTCGTATTTGAAGATCTACAATGTTACTCAGTCAGACTCTGGTCAGTACAAGGTTGAGTGCCGGACAGATGAGAAGGTTTCATACCAGGAACAATACATCCTCTCAGTCTGCAGTACAGTAAAAGACATGAGATCAATGAAAGTGCATCCGGATCTAAAAGAAATAGAACTTCAGTGTGGAGGAGCAGTTGGCCGTGATGATGTGGAGGTCAAATGGTTCTACCAAACACAGAGGGGTAAACTACAACCTTTAATATTGGATCAATCAGTTAGAGCACCGACAGAAGACATCTCCTCTCTACACATTAATTTAACCCAGAACAACTTGGGTCAGTACTTATGCCTGGTACTGGAGGGAACGATTTGTGTTTACAGCGAGACGATGATTGTATCTAACAAGTGGCCGTTCATTCATGGTTCAGTAGGAGATGAAGCTGTACTACCCTGCTTTAACATGGATCGTAATCAGACAGAGATTTGGTGGAAAACACCTATGGGAAGGATCCAACCATCTCCATCTATAAACCAGTCTGAGAGAATCATCATGGGTCAAATCAACCAAATGTACATGGAAGATGGAAGAATATCAGGGAATTACTCACTGGTCATCCCATCACTTACACTGGAACACTCAGGGTCTTACATTTGTTTTGCACTTTCCGAATCATATGAACTGTTGGTGTGTCCGAGCTCTGAGCCCCTCACAGAGTTCTACTCAGTGGAAGAGGAGGTTGAATTCAAATGTAACTCTAATAATCCGAATGAACGTGTGGTGTGGTTCAGAAACACTGGTCAGGGGGCCGATGTCATTCTGGATCAGTATATGGGTATCATACTCTCACTTCCTGAGGATTTGGTTGGGAGAATTAATGTGTCTCACTCCACTCTGGTCCTCTCTAACCTGACACTGAAGGACACTGGAGAGTACTGGTGTTTTGTTCTTAATGTTGACTATAGTTTTGTGTGTCTCTCATCAACCAAGACCATCCTGCTGAAGAGGGACCCCTTTGGCATCAACTCCACATTCTACAGAGTTTACTCTTCACTGATGGCCTGTGCTCTGCTGGGGATGGTCTGTGTTCTGATCACTGTGAACCTGAAGACCAGGAGAAGAAACCAGGCTTCCCTGAAGACCAAGAGGACTGCAGCCCAGACACGGAGGAACAGCAGAGTAGAGGAGGAGAGAGAAGAGAGTGATGAAGAGGAGTAAGATTAGAGTGAAGAAGAAAGAAAGGATAGAGAGAAGAGTGTGATGACAAAAGATAGAATGAATAAGGAAGTGGAGACGGGAGGAAGAGGAGACCGAAGAGTGATGTTATAAGAGATAGATGTACTTTAATTTATAGTGAACATACAAATGTGACTGACTCCCTCACCCACACACCCATACAAACCCACAGGTGGAAATACTGATGTAAATTCTCAGTTGTTATTGGTATTGTATCTATTTTGTATATTTTTCTAGTCTCGTTGAGTAGGAAC
The DNA here is from genome assembly GCF_011004845.1 of Esox lucius. Classification (NCBI taxonomy): domain Eukaryota; kingdom Metazoa; phylum Chordata; class Actinopteri; order Esociformes; family Esocidae; genus Esox; species Esox lucius. The sequence goes on from NC_047571.1 coordinate 32,923,330, forward strand.
CTGCAGGTAACAATGTTGTTGTCCTGTTTATCTTATTAAATGAAAGGTACATTTAAAGTATTACAGTTTTTTACTTACTGGCTCATTAAGCAACGTTATTGTTTATTTTCTGACTTATTTTTATTTTATTTGTTAAAATGGCCCAGTTCAGTAAAATGTTAATATGATATTTCTCATAATATTCTATGACACACAGAAACATTTAACACTGTGACATTTAAAACACTGATGAGCCAAAACATTATGACCACCTGCTTAATATGCTGTTGTTCCTCCTGCCAAAACAGCACCAACCGCCAAAGCACTGACTTCACAAGACCACTCCAGTAGGGCCTCCTGAGTGGTGCAGTGGTCTATGCACTTGCCTGGAACGTCTTATTGTGTTGCTATTGCAAGCGTTGCTGAAAGAACCATGAAGGGGTGCACCTGGTCTGCAACAATGTTTAGGTAGTTAGCACATGTCAAATTGATGTCCACATGAATGCCCAGACCCAAGATTGTTTGCTTACCATCTAATCTACCCAGACCTTGACATGTGCCCTTGTTAGGAGATGATCAAGGTTATGTCCTTCACTGGTGAGGGGTCATAATGTTTTGTCTCATGAGTGTATGATTATGTCTAGTGGTGGCAACCAATGTTGATTATATAATATTAATGATCACTGAAACATGTTGGGGTGTAGTTTTTAATACATATTTTTTCCTCTCTGTTAGTTCTTTAATTGAAAGTGGATAAATGTTCCTGTTGTTATTATTTGAAATATTAAATATATTTTTGCTAACAATAGAAATACAGCTCCGGATAAAATGAAGAGACCACTGCACCTTTTTCTTTCCTTTCCAAAAAGTTGAAAATGATAGTTTTGAGTGAGGAACAGAAGTGTTCAATTTGCTTAATTGCTTAATTTTAACCCTTCTGTTCCTCACAACCTTCCTTTTGGACTAATTTGTAAAGGAAAGAATAAGGTTTTTTATGTAGTCCAACATGTTAATTACTCCTGCACTGTTTTGTTGTTCAACATGTTAATAACCCCTTCACTGTTTTGTAGGCCAACATGTTAATAACTCCTGGGTTGTTTTGTAGTCCAACATGTTAATAACTCCTGTGTTGTTTTGTAGGCCAACATGTTAATAACTCCTGGGTTGTTTTGTAGTCCAACATGTTAATAACTCCTGTGTTGTTTTGTAGGCCAACATGTTAATAACTTCTGGGATGTTTTGTAGGCCAACATGTTAATAACTCCTGGGCTGTTTCAAACCCCCATCATCTCTTCACTTCCACCCTCATGTGGGAAACCACTTGAGGTCCCTTTCTCAGAAAGAGGTTACACTGATCATTAAAGGATAAGACACATGTATCATGTTTATGAATTTTTGCTTTACAGCAACTGTATTACCATCTGCAAAATGTCACAGATCTAATTCGATTATTATGGCGTGTATAAATTATATTGACCAAATTATATTGACCCTGCTTAGACTGCTGCCCCCGCGACCCGGCCCCGGATAAGCGGAAGAAGATGACATGACATGACCAAGTTGATCTCTTTCATAATGTTTAAAATGTATTTCTTGCTTAAACAATGTTTTGGCTTTAAAAAAAATATATATATTTTGATAACATACCATGTAATATTTCAGAACAAGAAGATTAAAGTGTATTATACTGCATTGGTTAATTCTAGTTCTTTTTTACATTAGTGCAGATTTGCCCAGTAATGTAGTCCAACATGTTAATAACTCCTCCACTGTTATGTTATCCTAAATGTTAATTACTCCTGGACTTGTTATAGAGTGTAACATATTAATAACTCCTGGACAGTTATGTAGACCAACATGTTAATAACTCCTGGATGGTTATGTTGTCTAACATGTTAACAACTCCTGGGCTGTTATGTAGTCCAACATGTTAATAACCCCTTTACTGTTATGTAGTCCAACATGATAATAACTCCTGCACTGTTATAGAGTGTAACATATTAATAACCCCTGGACAGTTATTTAGTCCAACATGTTAATAACCCTTGTACTGTTTTGTAGGCCAACATGTTAATAACTCCTGGATTGTTATGTAGTCTAACATGTTAATAACTCCTGGGTTGTTATGTAGTCCAACATGTTAATAACTTCTGGGATGTTTTGTAGGCCAACATGTTAATAACTCCTGGGTTGTTTTGTTGGCCAACATGTTAATAACCCCTGGGCTGTTTTGTAGTCCAACATGTTAATAACTCCTGGGTTGTTATGTAGTCGAACATGTTAATAACTCCTGGGTTGTTTTGTAGTCCAACATGTTAATAACTCCTGGGCTGTTTTGTAGGCCAATATGTTAATAACTTCTGGGTTGTTTTGTAGTCCAACATGTTAATAACTCCTGGGTTGTTTTGTAGTCCAACATGTTAATAACTCCTGGGTTGTTTTGTAGGCCAACATGTTAATAACTCCTGGGTTGTTTTGTAGTCCAACATGTTAATAACTCCTGGGTTGTTTTGTAGTCCAACATGTTAATAACTCCTGGGTTGTTTTGTAGTCCAACATGTTAATAACTCCTGGGTTGTTTTGTAGGCCAACATGTTAATAACTCCTGGGCTGTTTCAAACCTCTATCATCTCTTCATCTTCCACCCTCTTGTGGGAAACTTCTTGAGGTCCCTTTCTCAGAAAGAGGTTACACTGATCATTAAAGGATAAGACACATATATCATGTTTATGAATTTGTGCTTTGCAAGAATTGTATTAACACATAGTTATATCTTTCAACAATGAGATCCCTCTGATGCTATGGAAGCTCTCTGTGGACCATGGCTTTTCCCCCTCGAAGATTTCAGTATGTTTTTCAATTGAATTGTTCTCATTATAGGTCACATTAAAAGTGGACAAAGTTCTGACATTATTTATCTTTGTCTCATTCTTTTACATCACAAGAACCTGGCATTTTAACAGGGGTGTGTAGAGTTTTTATATCCACTGTATGTTGATGGATAACATTGGAGATTGAATAATGAATGACAGTTGAATAATGCAACATCCTGTCTATTTGACAAGCCTGCTGGTGCTCTTACATCGATCTACAGAAACATAGGCCAGTATTTGCAATAAATCAATGCATTCACTTTGATTCTGTGTGTACTGCATGACAAACACACTATTTACCACACGAGAAAACACACACACGCACCATCACACGAGAACACACACACGCACTGATTCTCATTCACACCCTGTTTAACACATAAACACACACGCAAACGAACGCATTCACCTAATCTTTGTGCTTTCCTTGCTCAGTTTTGTAGTTATGTAGTGTATGTGTTGTTATTTTGAAAAACACACCCACTATACACACACACACAGATTTACTATAGTTCACCATGAGAGGAATAGTAAAGCTTATGTACGGAACAAGGTTGAATTTGGGGACGGGTCTTGATCTGGTGGTCCTCCATCCACACCTTGATTGACCTGGCTGTGTGGCATTGAGCATTGTCCTACTGGAAAAATCAAGTCTCAGAATTGGGGAACATTGTCGGATTAAATCTGCCCAATTCCAGCCTTGCTGAAGCACCCCCTGATCATCACAGATCCTCCACCAAATTTCACAGTGGGTGCGAGACGCTGTGGCTTGTAGGCCCCCCAACCATTAGACGACCAGGTGTTGGGCAAAGCTGAAAATCTGACTCGTCAGAGAAGATGACCTCACTCCATTCCTCTACGATTCAACCCTTATGGTCATTTGCAAACTTCAGCCTGGCTCTTCTTTGCATCTCATTGATGAAATGTGTTTTTCAAGCTTTGCACGACTTCAGCCATTTCCCTAGGAACCTGTTTTGAACCGTCCTCACCTTGCACTTCACACCAGCTGCCAGTTTGCTATTCTTTTTGTAGGTCACTTGATGTCATCCTACAGATGTTGAGTGACATTTGAATGAGTTGACGGTCATCTCAGTCAGTGGACAGTCATTTTCGGCCTTTGTCAGTCTGTAGTTTTGTTGGCCCCAATGTCTGTTGCTTGACCTTGTTCTTATGAACCGCCGTCTTTGACATTTTCAGGATGGAAGCAACCTGACGGCCATTGAATCCCTTTGACAGTTAAGCCAGAATTGAACCCTTCTTTTCCTCACTCAAAGCTTTTCCTTTCAACTCTTTTGTCACTGAATAGTATACTGAATAGTATTTTTTTTAATCAAATTACCTTTGAGGTACTACTTGCACTGTTTTTGCCCTCCAGCTGGTCCTATTGCAAGAGGATAGTGATGCCCACAGCAGTGTTTTTTCTACTTTTCCTTGTTAAATTAGATTTGGTTCAGGTAATCACCTAATCATTATCTCATTTAGTAAAATGAGATGTGCCTGCGTTGGAATTGAACAGACACTGGAATGGAATGGCTGACATTCATGTAGATATGCTGATTTAAGAAAATTCAGGAGTGGTCTCTTAATTTTTTCCAGAGCTGTGTGTATATACATATTAGAGATGCACCGAATACCAGTTTTGGGTCTCGGGTCGATACTGGGCTCATGTAGTTGTACTTGTACTCATAGAAATATGCCGATTCCACGCACCGATACCATGTCATGGAACC